>NC_135871.1:25326102-25468602 GCF_031162955.1 Sander vitreus
CACACAGTCATGCATGCAAACAACTTTTTCAATTAATTGGACAAGAGTCAGTGGTGACTTTGTCTGGCCCATTGACAGTACTGCTGTCAGTGATCACCTTCACTCAGAACTGTGCCACCAGCTATGTCCAAATATTGTTTAGTGAATGTTTAAGCTAGATTATGTTGTGCTGTGAAAAATGTCACATCAAGTTTGAATTTACAGAAAAGTACAACTACAGTAGTCATTTGTGGCAACATGCATTTGAGTTTGGTGGTTTGGCTCTGCTCCTCTATGGCACATCCAAGTTGCACCATCGTTATCAAGTCACAATGGACAATAATCACCCCTGTCATTCAACACCTTCACTTCCCGTATGTGTGCTCGATAAAGCCACAAACGCACATACACCTTTGCCCTTTTATACACAGAACGAGACACCTCTACTGCCAGGAAAGGGTACAAAACCTGGTCCTTCCATTATTCAGCATCCTAATGTGCTCACACACACACACACAAACAAAAGCATAATCAATCACCTCTGGTCAAAAGGCATAATCAGTTGTGGCATTTCTCTCATATGCTCAATGTTTTTCAGATGTAATTAAATAGATGGTGATGAGGAGATAAACACACACACCAGGGATTAAACAGATGTATTGATTGACAAGTCAATGTCAGTTTTACCAATCTAGTGGTGCTTTAGAGTTTAGACCGATCCATTGGACACTTACTTAGCTTAACTAAGTGCTTCAAGAATATTCTGCATGATAACACACAGCAAGGACTATTTTGCCCTTCTGTTTTCAAGCCTTTGGAAAATCTTTTACCTTTTAAGCCTTTTACAGAAATAAGGAAAATTTTAAATTGTTGTTTCAGCAGCGTTTCTGCACATTTAAACTCAGATATTAGTAAATAGGAATATAATTGAACATCAGTGCTGTGTAGTCACTAAATATAAAAAAAATGATTCAATATTATACAATTAAATTAAATAAGACCAAATCAAATTAAATATAGAAAAACAATGAATAACAAAATGAACTAACTTTCTTTTGATGGCCAGATGGTTTGACATGTGGATGGATTGACTTATTTGTATACACATACATCAGGTGATACGACCAGAGAGGAGGGCTTCATCTATAAATGTTATATAATTTTAGCAAAGCATAGCTTTCTAACTGTCACAGAGATGGATGAGATCCTGGTACATTTTGATCTTTTTGATCTGTTCTTTGCTTTTGCTTTATTTCATGTAATAATAAACTAAAACCAAACTGCCTCCATGTGACAGGAGCTCTGACTAGAGGCCAGATGGGTCCTAGGGAGCTGCTGCAGCAGCGGCTGCGATGTGGCCAGGTCAGAGAGGCGCTGGGCATCCTGGAGGCCATGGACTGGAGCATCATGGGGGATGAATGCTACCGAGGCCTGAGCTCAGTCACCAACCACCTGCTGAGGCTGGAGCTGAACGCAGAGAGAGAGGGTGGGTCTCACTTTGTGAGGCACACGTCTACTAAAACCCTGCATGTATGTTATTGTTATTTATTCATTTTTCTGTTCTGTCTGTAGCCCAACTAGAAGCAACTCTGGGTGTGTTTTATGCCCCACCTGCTCCTCTCTCTGATGTGGTGATACTGGAGTACAGGGAGCCAATCAGCAAGTGTGCCCGCCGCTTTTTTCACCACCTTCTCAGGTAACGCCATATACCCTGTGCTGTTGCTGTGGTCCTAATTTGATCTTCTGAAGGAGACATTTGTTTTGCATCTTCAGGGTGGGTCAAAGGGCAAGGTCTATATTAGAGCTAAATATATTAGATTTAAATACATACATATGGAGGAACAGTCTGTTCCTCCATCAGGCTACAGATCAGTAATTATCTGATCAATGACGGCTGCCTCTTTTGATGAAAACTCTACATACTCAAATGAACAGACTATTTTTAAGGCATTACCAGAACATTTTATTGGGTGCAGAATCAGAATAAGAAATACCGTCCAAAAAAGGTCTTTGTGGAGATGACATCCATCGCAGATACAATTTAATACTGGGTATTTGCCGCTCACTATTGCTATTTAAAAAATTCTAAAAAGGAAATAGCTTTTGAATTTCATCCTGCACACTGATGCAGCTTTGAGTCATTCACCTTGCGTGCACCTGTTTAGACTGTTGTTTCATTTTCCCTTCTGCCATGAGAGCCTTTTGAAATGCCTGTTTGACTGAAATAGACCCTGTTGTTCCCACACACTGCTGCTTACTGCTCTCCATCCTGCAATTACCTCCCATTTCCATCTCTCTTTCTTTCTTCTTTCCTGTAGCAGAGCTGGAGCGTTGTTTGGCATCCCTACTCCTCTCCTCTCTTATCACCCACCTGCATTCTTTTTCTCTCCATCAACATCAAATGAAGGAAGCCCCCCACACCTCCTCTCTCTGCTTGTGTTTGTTTGTTTCATGTTGGCTCTAGACAGGAAAAGTTGAGGTGTTTTGTACTGGGAGATACAGCTCTCTCTCTTTCTCCCTCCCAGCTTTTATTCTGGATAATAGGACGAGGACTAGCTCGTACTCTCAGTTCAATTATTGCCAGTTTTGTGTGTAGAGGTGTGTGTGGGTCGAGGTGTGTGTTTGTGTGCAGACCGAAGGAAGGAGGAAATATGTGGGCCTACTTCTGACTTTTCCCTCTATAAATTTTAATTCAAAGCATGTATTTTTAGATTGATGATTGTTTTTCTTTCTAGTCAGGATGTTGTCGTGTTTCCTCTTCAACTTTCTCCACTTTCTCCGCAGACACCAGCGCTTAGAGAAGGCCTTCCTCCTCGCCATAGATTTAGAAGCCAGAGATTTATTCATGGTGAGTGGAAAGTAAATTTCTCTCTTGAAAAAGTGTGACACACTTTGACAAAAAGGTTACTGGCGTTATAGTGAAATCCACGATGGGGTCTTTTGAAGACAGTCCGTCCAGGATATTTGTAATCTTGAAAAATGAACAATTTAATTCAATTGAACAGCGAATATAATGAAAGGAAAATGAGACAATCTCTCATGGCCAAAACTTTAGCAAAAAGCATCATCCATCCATCCATTTTACATTGCTTATCCAGGTCCAGGTTGCATTCATTTAATTAATTATACTATTAGCAGTTATTGTTGTACTGTATACTGCTGGGAAGTACAAAAAATAATATAAAAAAAAATTATATAATGAAAACTAATGATTGCTCATATTGTCTCTACTGGTTTTGATTTGGCCGGTATGATCATGAAACATATTAAATTGCATTCTATGTAGTGTTAGAAAGGTCTTAAAAAGTCTTCAATTTACCGTTTAAAATGAACGCTCAGGCAGGTAAGGTAGGGGAAATATGGAAACTCATCTGATAGGCTGGGACACAAATTTATCCATGCATATTTTGTTGAAGCTATATAATGGTTTTTATTCACAAGATTTGAAGAATATGCTTGCAAATGTAGCCAGCACCTCAGTACCAGAACCCATGAGGATCAGGCGATACTTAATCAAAAACTGTGTTCTACTGTTAAATAGGTTTCTTTTGCCATTTTTGACTTTATTGAAGTGCTTGACAGTAAAGATACACACAGGAAATTTCAAGAAAGAGAAAGGTGTAACATACAGTTTTTATATAAGTGTACTCCAGCTTAATTGTTCAGTGGCTGTTGTACTTACTTTTATTTTCACATGACTTGTAAGTGTGTGTGTGTGTGTGTGTGTGTGTGTGTGTGTGTGTGTGTGTGTGTGTGTGTGTGTGTGCACGTGCGTGCGTGGCATGTCAGAGAGCAGGTGTGATCTCAGTATGGGCCCCTATCTTTTCACAACCTCCATGGTCTTGGCTCGGCCTTTTCCTCTCCTCTCATCTTCCCTCTAACTTGCTCTTTCTTCCACTCCACGCTGAAATGCTCTTCTATGTGTTTGACCCCCTTTTTCATGAGGCCCCCTTTGCTCCATGCTTCACCAACACCCATACACACATACACACACACACACACACACACACACACACACACACACACACACACACACACACTCTTGCTCCCTCAATCACACTGATAGCACTGGTTCCAATTACCTCCCCACTAAGTAGTGCTGCTGGGAAGCCGAATTGAAAAGGTGGAGTCGAGCCTGTGGACCTTGAAAGAGTGCAAAGGAAGGAGGGGTGCAGAGAGGCGAGGAGGGGGGTAGTGGTGTGGATGGAAAGCTATATGACAAACGCAAAAAAAGAGAAAAGAAGCAGGGCCTTACTCTGTCACTTTGGAGGTGTCGAGATGAGGGAGGAGGAAAAGAAGGAAACAGAGGATGAGCACAGAGATGGAGGTGGAATCATATCTGCAAATAATCCTCAGCGTTGGGTTTGAACTGATTTCGTGTCAGCTACATCAGGACAAACTGAGCTGTCAACAAAGCAGTCTGGTCCAAAACTAATTTGCAGTTACAGTGATTATTCCCATAGAGATAAACATGTATATTCATGTTCTGTCTGTACACTAGCTTGTCAAAATCCTTGTCTTTATGTTAATAATTAACTCTTCCCAAAACTTAGAATTTGGTTTGTTCTCTTTTAAATTTCTTTCCCGACATATTCAAAGGAAAGAATAACATTTCAGGAATTGTGAAATTCTTCTTCTTAAGTCCTTCATATTTTGTGTTAAGTTATTGACCATGAAAGTGAAAAGTGACAAATTTAATTAGAATTACTACTTTTTCACAGATGACATTATGTTTTTAAGAACTTTTTGTTTGTGGCACAATCGGAAAATGACCCTACTAATCATAAGCAACCGTTTTAGGCACAGTAAACTACAAACGTCCACACGTACCAAAACAATCTTTTTTTTACCCGCCTTCCCTGGATTCGTTTCAAGGATTTTTGCATCCATACGTATCCAGGCGCTACTTCATATTCAAGGCCTATAGGCGGCGCTGTTTCTGCTACAGAAATTCACCAAAACACGGAGAAGAAGAGTTAACTTCCCATCATAAAATGACTAGCTAGACTAACGTTCGGACTATAATAACTTTCACCACTCCTCATTTTATAAAGGCCTCCGCAAGGAAACGTGTCTTTGTTTACATTGTATAATGTGCTGTTGGATTGCTTTTTATTTTGCAATTCTGTCTGCCACTAGCTAGGCAGTCAAACAAACATCAATGATCCAATGTCTTTTTGATAATCTCAACGTTTTTCTTGCAGTAGCTTTTCTACAATAAACCGTGGTAAAAGTTACAATAATCCGTTCAAAGAGTTGATAAGCAGACAGATTAGCTAGCTAGCTTCCACTTTATAAACGGCTAGCTAACCATAGCAGCTAACGTTAACGTTACGACGCTGCTGTAGCGGTCAGCTACTTTAGCGGTCAGCTACTTTAGCGATGTTTAACGTTAGCTACATAACGTTAGCAATATATCTTGTGTAGAATCCAGGACTGGCAGAGCAGAGGGAAGTGTCAGGGAGCAGAGACAAACTATTTAGCTAGATGAAGTGAGCTGCTTTGACCATTGAGATAGGATATGCTCGCTTAGCTTCACCGCAGTCGTGTGTGGCCGTGCACTAGTGCGGGACTGCGGGTAAGAGGTCGAGGGGTGTGGCGATGACATCATCGATACGATAAATATCCAGACGAAGCCAAAAGAGAGCCGTTTTTGAATTTTTTCACCCTGGGACCCGGTTTTAAAAAAGTGCGTTTTCAGGCAGTGCGTTTACTGGATTTGTGTGGACGAGGGGCCCAAACGATGCTAAAAATGTGCGTTTGCTCCAAAAAGTGTCTCCGTGTGGATGGCCCCTTAGACTGTCTCACAGGGATTTTGATCACTACAGTACTTGATCTTAAAGCCAAATATTGTGTGAAGTTGGTGTGATGATTGGTGTGAAACTGTCCAGTGGTTCTTCACATTGCATGACCAAAACTACAAAACCTCCAATTAAGAGCCAATTCACTTGTCCATTTCAGTTCAGTTTGACAACTATGTGTCCCCCTCCTGTGGCTCTAATACTACATATGACAGCCAGCAGATGTTTTTATTTTATTTCCTGTTTTAAATCAAACCACATGTGTGTTAATTCCGAACAGGGGACATCTTTCCAAGCTCTTCTTGCATGCAAACATATATTTTTCTATTTACTCTTATACATTTTATACAAATTTATGAGACATTATTAGAAAGCATTTGTGAACCCTTTTGCGGTGACCATTATGGCAATCCATATATATCTGACTCACCAAACACAACAGATAATTGCAAATACTTCTCATCCTAGATCTGCAACAAAGTTAATTCTCACTCACAACGAGCACTTTCTTGCCTCAGCGACCAAGAGAGCAGCAACTCATCACCTGAAAAGAGCGACAAAGAGAAAGAAAAATGGGACATTGACATTTCACCCCTTGCTCTGTCCTTCACTCTAATTAGGTTGTGTTGTTGCTTTAACCTGCTGGTCAGCTGATTGATTTGATGGTGGCGAGGTTATTGAGGGCAACCCCCACCTTCATCCAACTCTTTCTAACTTCCAAACTTGCCCACAGAACTCAATAACGCACCATCGACTTGATAAAATGCTCACACACACATACATACATACTGTAGCTAACACCCTCACCTCTTCTTGAAATGCCCAGCATGATACACCCCCCTCTATCACCACCAGACCCCCAACCCTTCAAGCCCCATTGTCTCCCAGCTAACAATAGAGGCCCTTCAAGCCTTTAAAAAAAGAAAAGAAACCTTTTGTCAAAATGAAACACTTTAGTGTTGGGCTAAATTGAGGGGGAGGAGGAATTGGTGGTAGGGGGGTGTTTTGGCGGAGGTGGAGGTTGGGGGATGTATGTAGAGGTAGTAGCAGGGGGTTACTGAGTCGTTTGCATTTTTTTTTCTTCATAATTGCCGCTGTTCTGTAGCTCCCTAATTAGCCTTTGATAATGAGTTGATAATGTAACCAATTAGGTCATTCGTCAGCCTCGTCAAGCTGACGACAAGTTTTTTTTTCTCTGCCTCCTTCCCCTTTCTCTTCTTCTTCTTCTCCTTGGCTCTTGATGAAACTTGTTAATTAAATCAAATTGTGTGATAGCTGAATCTGATGCCGGCTCTTTTCTTCCCCAGTGAGGGCTTGTACTGTTTCTTGTTAGATACGCTAGCAGTAAGGCAAGCTGCGTCTGTTGGGTTCACCTCCTATCTTCCTCCCCTATCTGGCGCCGGGCTTGGCGGTGCTGGAGGAGCAGAAGGAGGAAGTAGCGCACGTCTTGGCAATAAGCTCATTGTTGTCGCTTAGATGAGTAATTAGAGTTATTTAAACATTAAGTCCTTAACACCTATCTGATAGAACTGTTAGTCAAGCACAAAGCTCCTGGATAACAGGTGGGTCAGAAAATGTGTGTGTATGTGTTTGCAAGTTGAGCAAATGGGCTCATGTCCAGGGATTATGACGGCTGTTAATTAGTGAATGTGTATTTTTATGTTTGCTTGTGCCTATGTGTCCAGTCTCCTTGCCAATATTTGATTTGACTCTGTTGTTGGCAAAGAAAAATTCCACCCTAAAACATGTCAGTACCTAAAAAAAAATCTTAACTACTTTGAATTTCTGGGACTAATTGTTATTGGTGTATATTTGTTATTCCTGGGGATGTGACACTTGTCTGATATATTTCCAAGGGTTGCAATGAAGCCTGAAAACTTCAAAAGTAATTATCAGGATTTGATGTCCGTCCCTCAAAATCAAAGAGCAAAGGTTTCTCTCTAGAGCCGCCTTTTGTTGCTGATATTTTAATAATAGTAACAACATTTGCAAAATATATACCAAGATTTATACCTGAGC
The DNA here is from genome assembly GCF_031162955.1 of Sander vitreus. Classification (NCBI taxonomy): domain Eukaryota; kingdom Metazoa; phylum Chordata; class Actinopteri; order Perciformes; family Percidae; genus Sander; species Sander vitreus. Next base: position 25,333,902 of record NC_135871.1, read on the forward strand.
AAAATCCCAGGTAAACATTATTTTTGCTTGTTGTCAAGAAAGCCCTCACGTGGAATTTGCTGAAGAAAAACGCTACTTAAGACTATACAAAAAATATGTTAAATACTGTATATATGCCTAAAAGATGTAACCCGTTACATATGTAATTTAAAGGCCCTGTTTCTTTACCCATGTTGCCCATAACTCACTTCGCTTGAAAAAAAGAAAAAAGTACACTGACATAGAGATCAGTGGCCAGTAAATATACAGTAGTGCATTAACCACAAGATGTGTTTTTTTCCATATTCTGCTGTTGCTGCTATAACAATATTCCTATAACCCTCTGCACCTCCACCTCTCTACACCAAGTGCAACAAGTTGTTTACCATTCTCTGTAAAAACTTCAAAGGCAAATACACCAAGATCACAAATAATAATCACAGTATAGCTCCAGGGGTGCCGTACAGGTTTTGCAGGTATTAAAGTATTACAGCATGAAACTTTCTAAAGGAAGAATTTTTCTTTTAAATTGACCCAACCTTCCAACGATCATGTCCACATACAGAGGTCAGAAATCCAGATAGTTAGACTCTATATAGACTCTATACATGCATCAACTATACGTTATTCTGTGCACATAGTGCCATTAAAAAAGTGTAAATCCACACTAAATGTTCGTAAGAATGTTTGTACTTCCCGATGCTGTTTGACAGTAACCCACAGACTGCAAACATTCAGACATGATCCTGTCTATTAATGTGTCATAAATGCTGCTGTGTGCCAGTTAACCTAATCCCTCATTTATTTGGAGGTAACCCAAATATCAGTCAATATCGGGCTCTTAGTGTCCACCACCACACCCCCACCCCACTCTCTCTCCTCCCTAAAAATTGCCCACTAAAACACCCCTCTTTATCAGGCGCTGCAACCCCTAAAGCTCTTATATAAATAAGATTAGTGTCGCGTTTGAGCGTCTGGGAATAAGAGGTGTAATATCTGATGGTTTTATATGCAGTATTATTGTTATCCCTTCTTAGTCGGGCTGATTCTCCTCTCACGCTCTCTCTCTCTCTCTCTCTCTCTCTCTCTCTCTCTCTCTCTCTCTCTCTCTCTCTTAGTTCTCAGTTTGTCTCTCCCTCTCATTCTCGTTTGTTCATTCGTTTATTCTTTCTCTGGGTCCCTCTTTCAAGATTCAGACAGTATTATGAGGAGCTAAGCTGGAATAAAGCGCCCCGGCATCAAATGTTCATATTGTTCTGGTCTGTCTGTCATACAATCTCTCTCTTCCTGCTGCTGTCTCTCTACCATAAAAAAAACCCTTGTTGTGAATTTTGCCTTCTTCACGTCTTTTATGTCTTGTTCACCATCTCTCTCACTGCTCTCACACCTCACTGTCATTTCACTGTAATGCCTCCTCTTCTCCTCGCCTATTTTAATCTTCTGCTACTCTGTTTGTTATCAATTAGGAAGCCTCACTCATATCTAATTGAGGGGCCATGTCCTCGTTCACAGCGGCTGAATTAGCCACCTCAGTCCTGGGAGCCGATTTAGGTTCTTTTGAGGCCATTTTGTTGTCGGCCATTTTCACATTTCCTCCTAACTCCTCGCCACAGAGGGCAGGCACCACACTGTAATTACCCAATCTGTTCCCATTCATACTCTTCAATTTCAGCACCTACCTCTCTTATTCTCTTATACTCCCCCTCTTTCCCTGCCTCAATCCCTCTCTGCTCCCCACCTCTTTTGGAAACCAGCAACCCCCTCTTTTTTTCCCTCTGGGTGTACAAAAGCTGGGTTACAATATGGGGGTATTAGGGCCGGGTGCAGGCTCAGCTGGGGGCTGGCTTTAGCCAGCTGAGGGTTATCCATGGCGAGCCCTGAGTCACGTCACTGATGTCCTGTGATGTCGCTGAGGCGGAAGACTTTTCTTAAAACGCTGTACCCTTTGATGGGCCCTCAGGCCCTGCACTCAGCCTGAGAAAACCCTGCAACCCTGAGTAGCCCCTCGTTGGGTGCCAGGATGATGGTGTAATTCACTCCCTTTTTCATCAATTTCAGAGGTTGAGTGTTGCAAAAATTCTGTAGTGTTTTTTTCCTTCTTTTTCAAATAAAAAGTGATACCTCTGTCATTTTTTTTCACAACGTATAGTTTTAATTGTTTTCACTTATACTCATGCATTATCCACATTATGTATATTCAGTTCCTTCTGAGGCATCCTGCTCTCCACTCAAAGCGACTGGGAGCTGACCAGCACATTTTCAATCTTTACTGCTGGTTATTGACGGGCTCCACTGGACCAACTGTGGCAACATGCTGATTGTTATTGTTGAGGGTGTGTTTTTCATTTACTTCACAGCCGTTCTGGGGATTTAAATCAGTGACCTTTCTGACACAAGAGCAAGTTTCATACCATCATGCTGCAGCTCCAGTTTGCTTTTTAGACTGAGAAATGTGTAACTGTTGCTGGTCATTGGTATGGTTTAGATCATTATTGAGTCATCATTTGAGCACATCTCCTGATTGTTTTAGGTCCTCTGATTTAGCTGTTGTTACATGTCCATGTCAGGATACACTCTGTTTAAACTAAACCACTTTATCATCATAAAACATTATGAATTTGTTCAAATATTATAGGAGAATTATCTTTTCTAATCATTTTTAGTATGCATACTTATTTTCAGTATATTTAATTTTGTCACTTTTCCAGTGTGAACTACATACCCCAAACCTGTGTCCCTCACAGGACAATTCAGATTTTAATTGAATTGAGTCTGATTTGTTAAAACTACAGTTTATATAATTAATTTCAGTTTTTCAGGTATTTATATAGATGAATTGACCTCAGACTTGCTTGTAGCCAAGAGCACCTTAAAAACAGGAATAGCTGTCTGATGCAGTGTGGTTTTTAATGAATGTTATGGCAGCGTTGAGCTTTAAATCAGCCACTCTCAGACATCATTTAGCAATATTATCTCCTTTTATGGCCCTGCCAGACTCAAACAGAGAGATACAGAGGATACACGCTGTTTCCAATATTGTTGCAGGCTGATATAGTAATGTGCTCGGCTGGATATGTTTCTCTGTAAAGAGAGAATACCAGCATTTCTGAAAGGTGAATAGTCCCTTGCCTCCTCTCCCACTTTTGAAATGTGACAGATAACATCCTCCCTAGTTCAAAAACGGAGAGACGAGGGTGTGAGGGGGAGGGGGGCGCAAGCAGGCTGATTTCAAAGTTTTTGCAGGAACCGGCATTTCATCCAACCGGTGCTCTTTCTGATGTTGGGCTTCAAACGGCTAATTTTTTTCTGTCATTTCATCTGTTTCTTCCTTCTCCCGCCAAAACATCGCCCCCACCCCTCCCAAAAAAAAACCATTGTCATCGGAGCCTAGATTCATTTTAGATTAACGTTCACGTTTCTTTCTTTCTTGCATTTCCTTCAAAGGACCTCCATTATGTTGCCAGCGATAAGGGCGAGGTGGTGCTAGCGGATGTGGCCAAGAGGAAAGCTAATGAAATTGAGGCCCAGACCATTGCAGGCAACGGTAAGAAAATAATCACAATGTCTAACCAAAAAGATACCAAATGTGACTCGTTACTTCTCCTTACGTCTGAAATGGGAGGTGGACTCCTGATAACCTCAGTAACTCACCCACTCTGACACCCTTTTTTGATATCTAACACGAGGTATCGTCTCAGGCTCTCACTCTCTTTTAAAGAAAAATTACAATAGATCATGTTTGACCGAGTAATATTCATGCAAAATTCACACAACCTGTTGCCCTCAAAAATCATTTTATTGTGAGGATTAAAAGTGAGATACTGAAAACAGTTTGTATTACATGTTTGTAAAATTGAATACAAAGTGTAAAAATCAACTTGTGGTTCCACCTTAAGGTTCCGTATGTTTTTGTTGTTTTTTTAGCCCCCATATTAAATAAAAAGTGTTTTGATATAAAGTGTAAAGTGTTGAAAAACATAAGTATTTAAAATCAGACTACTGAAATGCATTACAACAAAGTTTTTTGGAGTAAACAGCCAGAGGAGGAAAACCAGCGAAGGCCCATTTTCTTTGTCATTACTTCAGGCTGTGCTGCTGCCCTTTGACAAATCCTCCCGAAAGCACATACCAGAGGGGATCAAGCTAGCTGAGTTCCTGATTACACACACACACACACACACACACACACACACACACACACACACACACACACACACACACACACACACACACACACACAATTCCTCACAGAGGCTTCAAGGGCCAACGGGTAGAAGCAGAAAACATTCAAATTTGTGAGGGAACTAGATGAACATGTCTGATGAGTCCTTCATTGGTGCTTAAAACACACCAAAAGGCTGTGTGTGTGTGTTGTGTGTGTTGTGTGTGGTGTATGTGTGTGTGTGTGTGTGTGTGTGTGTGTGTGTGTGTGTGTGTGTGTGTGTGTGTGTGTGTGTGTTCACAGACAACCAAATGAGGTGAGAGAGGTATTTAACTCCACTGTATAAGGTCAGACCCTTAAGGCTGAGTGTCTGTGTGTTTGTCGGTGAATGAAAATGAGCATATTTGTAACTATGAGGCCTGTTTGCATGCAGTTTCTTTTTCTTTTTTTCCTAATGTGATGCATAACACGCACACTCATAAGCCTCTTAATTATGTCCTAGATGATTTACCTCCATTACCTGCAGCATGTCCTATCCTTGGACAACGTTGATGCAGAGAAAGAGGGAGGAAGGGACAGTAGAGGGAAACAAAATGGGGATGATGGCAGGAAAAGAGGAAAGAAAGGAGGGCAGAAGAAAGGAGGAAAGAAAGACGAGGATAAAATAAAAATTGGGAAAAAACAGAAGGTTTGAGAAGGAAAGAAAAATAAATAAATGAAGAAAAGAACAAATTAAATAAGAATATGAATAAATAACAAACATTAAGAAATAAGAGAAAATTAAATGATGCAGTCTGTCCATTTTTGTTGTTTGTCCTGATCAGTTTACACAGCCTGCTATGAATTGAATGAACGTGTGTACATTCATGAGGAGGACTCAAAGTGGTGTTACAACTAGCTTACTGTGTGCTGCAGCTGTAAATTAGCCTGATGTTTCTATGGTGGAACATTTCAAAAGCACTGATGCTGTATGATGATGTATGCTATTAGGTTATTAACATTGTTTGCATTTGCCACAAACAATTACAAAACCATAATATAAATTTGTCATGGAAAACTGGTTTGTGTGTAATATGGAACAAATAAATGAGTCTCCACTGTAACTTTCTGTGTTTTGGATGAAGAAATATTGTTTTAACAACTTTACTGTTTTAATTCACTCTCACCGCTCTCATACTGTTGTTTTTAGCTGCTGTAAGCAGCTGTTTTCAGCTTAAAGAAAGTACTAATACTCTACTGTACACTACCTGCTCTGCACCAAACAGCAGACAGACACAGTTAGAGACTAGCTAATAGTGGAGTATGTAGCAGCTAAAGAGACAGATATTACCCTTTGGAAGGAGTTGGTGGAGACCAAAAACAGAGCTAAAAGAGAGAGAATATTGGACACACACATTAGACTCACATGCACCCATTAGCCATCAGCATGTTACATGGTAGATGGTGTGTGTGTGTGTGTGTGTGTGTGTGTGTGTGTGTGTGTGTGTGTGTGTGTGTGTGTGTGTGTGTGTGTGTGTGTGTGTGTGTGTGTGTGTGTGTGTGAGAGTGTGTGCTGCTGTACAGTTGTGCTTCAACATTCAGACAAGCCGGCAGAGCACATTAACGGAGCAAAAAAAACCAGGTCATAAATAATGAGTGTCTCGCTTCAAGCAGAGGGCTCCAGTGAACAGGTGTCTCGCTTTACACACACACACACACACACACACACACACACACACACACACACACACACACAGCCCTTGGCATGGCCGTCACACACCGACAGGATCAAATCATAAAAAACAGAAATGATAAGCTTATGAGGATTTAACCAGTGGCTCCCACCTTTTTGGCTTGTGACCCCTAAAAGGAAAAGCAGTTGTCCCTTGTCACGTTTCAGATGTCTTTGAGTTGTTAGCAGAGACTAAACATTGTGTCATCGCTCACATGCTTTTCTAACACAAGTTCCCACGTTGCAGCTATAGGAACCCTTTGCCCAGAGGGACACTGTTTCTGTTTGAACACACACAATAACTGAAATTAGTTTGTTCTGAGTCATAGTTACACACTACAGCTCAAATTCAAAAAAAGCTCTGAGAAACATATGTGTTTGTGTAAATATGTGTATTGTACAGTTGAGTGTGACATGGGAGACAGGTCGTACACTGAATCCTGCAAGAACCGGCTATTTGTTATAATCATTCGTTAAACAGAAATTTGAAAGCAGCCTGTTTTGTTCATACAAAGCAGGTGTTACAGCAAGCTCAGAGTCCCAACACATCCTGCTGTTTCCCTGTACTAACAATGAATCACCTGCATCACATCACCTTCTTGTTGTGAAAGAAAATACACACATTTACTGCACATGCGCACACACATGTTGCCAAACTATACATTTTAAAATCTAAACTAGGTGTAAAGAGATATCTTTCACCAGTATGTTAGATGGATTTGCCTGCAGCTCTGTACTACAAGGCCTCAACAGCACCGGATAGTATTTAATATGCAGAGTAATTAATGACAATAATATTGAGACTTGATACTTTACTGAAGAGGTTTATTCAAATGTTATACAAAGAGAAGAAATATGTTTTTCTAAGTGGTTTTCAAGTGTTTCTGCTAGTGGGGTGAGATAATGCTATTCTATCTCAATTCAGCTTAATCAGTTTAAGGCACAACCCTATGGTAAGATTGCTAGTGTCATTTCTTTTCTTGTCTTTGTAACGCTCAAGAGAAAGTGAACTGTTGAAAATCCCCTGCTTAAAAGCTTAAACATGACTCTACGTGCTGTACAAAAGAGAACATGCGTAGAGGTGGTTTGTAGATGTGGCTTTTTCTTTTATTCATGTACATTAACTTGTATACCGTTTGTGGGGGGGTTTTCTTTACCGTTTCGTTTCTGCCTTCCAACAAGAAGTTGGAGCGACCCAACCTTTTTCTTGAGGCACGGGTCTGCAAAAAGCGTTAATACAGTGAAAACACCCTCCGCTAAGACATTTACATGCAGCTTCAGAGAAGCATAATACCATTTTAAATCAGAGATTTAGCAGTTCAGATATGTGGAGCTTGGAGTAGTACAGTGCTCCTGCTCCTTTTGCATTGAAAGGAGCCTGTTAAGGTGATTCAGGTATCTGTTCAGGAGGATACCTCCTGGTTGCTTTCCTGTGGAGGTTTTCCAGTCATGTCCAACTGGGTGGAGACCCCAGGGCAGACCCAGCACATGCTGGAGGGATTATTTATTCCACCTGGCCTGTTATCCCGCAGGAAGATTTCGAGGACATGACTGTGGATGTTTGGGTTTCTTTGCTTGATCTGCCGCTGCCACCACAACCCAGATGAGGATAAGTGGCAGAAGATGGATTGATGTAGGGATCAATGAGTTAATGCCAGTCCTGTTGAGTGGGTTTAAAGGACAATTCCGGCGCAAAACGAACCTAGGGGTTAATAACGGATGTGTACCCACTCTATCGTTCTCTAGGACATGTTTTCCTGCTAATCGAATGTGTAGCTTGAAAGAAGCTAGCGCGGACCGCTGATTAGCTTACAACGCTAGTATTCGGGGCACAGGGAAAGTAAAAATAAATTGCTATTTTGTACCACTAAAAAGGCTCAAAATATCACCAAACTTCAACGGTAACATAATGAGGGCCCCTACATGTTATCCGAAGCATTGAGAACTTTGTTAGTGTACAGACAGTTTATTGAACGAAGAGCTGCAGGAGCTCCGTGAAAGGGCTACGAGAGAGAGAGAGAGCTATGACAGAGCCTCGTACTTCGGAAAACCAGTCATGACTTACAGCTGGCGATGCAAACTAAAATCAAAAGCAATGTGCTCAATATATCTGAAATAATCGCACCAATGTAAAACATAACTTGTCTAGTGTGCTGTCGCCGTCCCCAATTTATTTTTGGGACATGGAAAAAAGTTTCAAGTACAGCCCTGTTTATCAGAGAGGGGAAATCTTCAGACTGTACAAAACACTGCGACTCTTGGGTGTCGCGACGCAACAGGTCCCACTCCGTGCAACACAGACACTCCTGTTCGGTGGCCATAGCTTCACAATGTCCACAGGTACACCACCAGTTTCCCGAAGTACGAGGCTCTGTTGCGGCATAGCTCTCTCTCTCTCTCGTAGCCCTTTCACGGAGCTCCCACAGCTCTTCGTTCAATAAACTATCTGTACACTAACAAAGTTCTCAATGCTTCGGTTAACATGTAGGGACCCTCATTATGCTACTGTTGAAGTTTGGTGATATTTTGAGCATTTTTAGTGGTATAAATAGCAATTTGTTTTACTTTCCCTGTGCCCCGAATACTAGCGTTGTAAGCTATTCAGCGGTCCGCGCTAGCTTCTTTCAAGCTAAAAACACTTTCGATTAGCATGAAAACATGTCCCAGAAAACAACAGAGTGGGTACACATCTGTTAATAACATCTAGGTTTGTTTTGCACCGGAATTGTCCTTTAATGCCTTGCTCAAGGGAAACCTGACAGAAGTGGTTGCCAGTGAGGAATTAATCTTCATCTGATTTAACCAACCTGTCAGTTGGTGAGGTGAAGCAGCGACCGCAAACAACACATTTTTGTTTTTACATGTTCGTTTTTGTACAAATTAAACAAATGGCATGTAGCGTGCTTATACAGTCAGGTCCATAAATATTGGGACATCGACACAATTCTAATCTTTTTGGCTCTATACACCACCACAATGGAGTTGAAATGAAATGAACAATATGTGCTTTAACTGCAGACTTTCAGCTTTAATTTGAGGGTATTTACATCCAAATCAGGTGAACGGTGTAGGAATTACAACAGTTTGTATATGTGCCTCCCACTTTTTAAGGGACCAAAAGTAATGGGACAATTGGCTGCTCAGCTGTTCCATGGCCAGGTGTGTGTTATTCCGTCATTATCCCATTTACAAGGAGCAGATAAAAGGTCCAGAGTTCATTTCAAGTGTGCTGTTTGCATTTGGAATCTGTTGCTGTCAACTCTCAATATGAGATCCAAAGAGCTGTCACTATCAGTGAAGCAAGCCATCATTAGGCTGAAAAATCTAAACAAACCCATCAGAGAGATAGCAAAAAACATTAGGTGTGGCGGATGAATATGACCGAAGAATACTTTCCCTGGTGAAGAAAAACACCCTTCACAACAGTTGGCCAGATCAAGAACACTCTCCAGGAGGTAGGTGTATGTGTGTCAAAGTCAACAATCAAGAGAAGACTTCAACAGAGTGAATACAGAGGGTTCACTACAAGATGTAAACCATTGGTGAGCCTCAAAAACAGGAAGGCCAGATTAGAGTTTGCCAAACAACATCTAAAAAAGCCTTTACATTTCTGGAACAACATCCTATGGACAGATGAGACAAAGATCAACTTGTACCAGAGTGATGGGAAGAGAAGAGTATGGAGAAGGAAAGGAACTGCTCATGATCCAAAGCATACCACCTCATCAGTGAAGTATGGTGGTGGTAGTGTCATGGCGTGGGCATGTATGGCTGCCAATGGAACTGGTTCTCTTGTATTTATTGATGATGTGACTGCTGACAAAAGCAGCAGGATGAATTCTGAAGTGTTTCGGGCAATATTATCTGCTCATATTCAGCCAAATGCTTCAGAACTCATTGGACGGCGCTTCACAGTGCAGATGCACAATGACCCGAAGCATACTGTGAAAGCAACCAAAGAGTTTTTTAAGGGAAAGAAGTGGAATGTTACGCAATGGCCAAGTCAATCACCTGACCTGAATCCGATTGAGCATGCATTTCACTTGCTGAAGACAAAACTGAAGGGAAAATGCCCCAAGAACAAGCAGGAACTGAAGACAGTTGCAGTAGAGGCCTGGCAGAGCATCACCTGGGATGAAACCCAGTGTCTGGTGATGTCTATGCGTTCCAGACTTCAGGCTGGAATTGAATGCAAAGGATTTGCAACCAAGTATTAAAAAGTGAAAGTTTGATTTATGATTGTTAATCTGTCCCATTACTTTTGGTCCCTTAAAAAGTGGGAGGCACATATACAAACTGTTGTAATTCCTACACCGTTCACCTGATTTGGATGTAAATACCCTCAAATTAAAGCTGAAAGTCTGCAGTTAAAGCACATCTTGTTCATTTCATTTCAACTCCATTGTGGTGGTGTATAGAGCCAAAAAGATTAGAATTGTGTCGATGTCCCAATATTTATGGACCTGACTGTAAGTGATCTTTAAGGTGCTGGTAGGTGGATTTTGTTACCTTTTGGCAGAGCCAGGCTAGCTGTTTTGCATTTTTGCTGTTAATTTGTTTTATGCTAAGCTAACTTAGCCGTCTGCTGGCTGTAGCTCCATATTTTGCGTACAGCCATGAGACTGGTATCGATCTGCTCATCTGTCAGCAAGACTGCAAATAAGCGTATCTTCCCGAAAAACTTTTTCATTAATTGAAGGTCAGTGGGTTTTAGCTCTCGTCCTCAGGACTTTGAGCTTTGCTGGTTTTCATCTAAACGAACAAACTGGATTACTTCATTTCACTTCAAGGAAATCATAGAAACGAGTTGATTTGCATTGGAAAGAGGAAACATTGTAAAGATGAGCATATCTTATGCTATCGTTTGGATGATTTTTTACTTGTTTTCTAAAAAAAACAAATCAATTCCAGATGTAGTGGTTCTTTAAGGTGGATGTCTTGGACTCCAATTGGGCAAAGACATCATATTTCTATGCACCTCTTCTCATATTTATGAGCATTCATTTTAAACCCTGGTGAACAGAGACGCTGCCTTCGCATGTACACACAAACACATAAACTCACAATAGAGGACACACATTTCAGCTTAGAAATGGTCCCTTTTTATAACAGCGTTGGAAATCGCTTATAGCTGTCTGGCTGACAAGTGTGTTGATTTGGATAGATATGGTATTGTGAGAGGCAGAGTAGCGAACAAGTGCGAGGGAAGGCGTCTTTCTCTTCCTCTCTATCTCTGTTTCTTTGGAGTAGCGTTTTTGCCAGGAGGAGAAGCCAAGTTGTTTGCCTGATCGTTCTGTCTCCCTCTCACAAAGGCTGATGTGACTGCAGGGCCTTTCAATGGGCAAAGAGACAAGAGCTTTATCTGAAGATCCACTTCTCCACCTCCTCTCTTTCTCTTTCTCTCTCTCTTTCTCGCTCCTTTCTTGGTCGTTATGGTAAAAGCCTGTTAGCTCCGGTGTGTGTTGAAGGAAAGCAGCGTTTGTTTCTGTTTCCCTCTCAGCTGTGTTGGTTGCTCTGATCATACAACCTCCATTTACTGTTTGACTTTGTGTCTCAATTCAGCAACTTTACCAGCATGACATGTTTATCAGAACATAATTGTCAAGGTGTGACATCCAAATTAGCAAAGGCCTACACTCACGTACGTACAACTCTTTACACAAACCATAGTATGTTTTCAGGGCTGGAAAAATACTATAGACAGAAATCTGACAAAATCACAGCAAATAAATGTAATATGGCAATGTTTTGATCTCAGAGAGTTCCATCAGGCTTTTGTCAGGTACACAAAGTGCATGCAATATACAGACAGATGACTGCGGATTGATTATGAATATAAAAACACTTGTTGGCGTAAGTATTCTCTTTCTAATAGGACGCACTTACATAATCATTGGCAGCCAGTTAGTTTTAGAAGTCACATATGGACAGGGCGGCCTCTAGCTCACCCAGTAAGAGCGTGCACCCCATGTAGGCTGAGTCCTTTGCAGCTGCGCAGGTTTGAATCCGACTTGCTGCCCTTTGCTGTGTGTCATCCCCCATCTTTCTCTCCCTTTTCTGTCTATCCACTGTCACTATCTAATAAAGGGAAAAAGCCCCAAAAGATAATCTTAAAAAAAGAAGTCACATATGGACACAAGAAAATGTCCAAGTCAAGTAAAGGAAAATAGTGGATAAAGAAAAGGACAAACTGGGTCGTTCTTTTATTCTATTTTCAGGTAAACGAAAACCGTTTCTCTCACTCATCCTTATCCCTCTGTGTGTGTGTTTGTTTATGTCCTAGAAGATCCTCTAAGAGGCAGAAATGGTGCGTTGTGCGGTTCCAGCCTCGGGGGCCGACTGACAGAGAGGAACCAGAGTGCTACAGGACCTTTATATCCAGACACTCTCACAATACAGTGAGTTACGTGTGTGTGTGTGTGTGTGTGTGTGTGTGTGTGTGTGTGTGTGTGTGTGTGTTTTTTTCAAGCTTGCTACAATCAGTGTGTCTGTTTTCATGTTTCATACACATTTCTTTATTAAATCTGCATTACAGATTTCATCTTTTCATCTTTTTAAGTTGATACTGTGAACTTGTTAGCACACAGTTTCTTATTTACACATCCAGCAGTTGCGGAGCAACATTATCATTCATTTAGAGTTGTGTCTCTGGCCACCTGATGAATGTAAGTGCAATATTCTCTGTCATTTCGATAGATTTTTGGTCTCCACCAACTCCTGAGGGAAATATCTGTCTCTTTAGCTGCTAAATGCTCCACTATGTTCGCCAGCTAGTCTCTAACTGTGTGTCTGTCTGCTGTTTGCTGCTGAGCAGGCAGTGTACAGTGGAGTTTTAAAGCATTTTTAAAGTCTTAGCTGAAAACAGCTGCCTGCTGTGGCTAAAAGAAACGACACTATGAGAGCGGTGAGACTGAGTTAAAAACAGTAGTCTACTCTATATGTTCCACTTCTGGGATTGCTCCGGTGCTGCAGGAAATTCTGCCGGATGCATGTATTTTCCGTTTATTCCGCTTTCTTTGTGTTGGATTTTTAAATTTGGTGGATTTATGAGGACTATTGTTGACTGCTCCTCAGATCCCTGCAGGGTAAATTGAGACAGCTAGCTAGACTATCTGTCCAACCTGAGTTTTCTCTCACATGACTATTTTGCAGCGGCTCTGTGCGGAGCTTAGCACCGCCCATGACGATTCTGATTGGTTTAAAGAAATGCCATTAAACCAGAGCACGTTTTCCTCCCATCCCTGAATGCTATGTAGAGTAGCCAGACCCTCCTTCACCGCTTTGGAGGAGGGTCTGGCAAAGCGAGACTATCAAAACAGTAACGTTGCGGGCCGGACAGCTAAACAGTGATCTGAAACCCCTTTACCTTTGTCACATTGTCATTTGGTACATTGTTATAAAGTTACTGATTTATATCCACTTTAAATTACAACAAAATATTAAGTTCAACATAAACCTATAAATGAAGCCCCAGACAGATTTTGTTTTACTTTGACTTGTCATCTCCTCTCCCACAGTGATTCACTATTTTCTGTATATGAATTGTGTGAGAGTGTCTGTGGCCAAATGACCCAGCTGCAGCCTAAAAGCCTTCACTCCCTGTGACATTTCAAATGTCAAAGCCACATCAGTTCCGGGTCTTACGCTTCCAGCCATCCCAACGCTGAACCCGGAGCTGCATTTAAAACTCCACCGGAGTCCATTTTCACCACGGTTCAGTCTCCTGAGTGCCGACAAAACTCACTGTTTCAGAGTGATTGTTTAATACACTTGTCTACATGGATGACATGTTGAAACAGCGTGACTAAAGACACACTGAAAGCATCCCTCTCTTTGTACTGGCCTGGCTCACACACACACACACACACACACACACACACACACACACACACACACACACACACAAACAGATACATACAAATATATCCATCCACGTCTTTATTATTGTGTGATGGGGTGGTGGGAGGGAATTCCTTGTCATACCCCAACTAACATATTGGAGTATTTATATGGGATTTGTGTGCATTAGATAAAAAGGCGCTCTTGTTCTTTTCATCCTCATAGGCTTTTCATGGCTGTTTGACTGTAACACTGATGACTCTCTGGGTCCCCCCACCTCCAACCCCTCCACTCTGCGTTTCTCTAAGCCCCCTCCATCCATCCCAAATCCCTTCCTATCAGCCAATTTAAACAAGCTGGGTCCACAGAGAGAGAGGGAAAGAGACAGAGAGAGATGCTCTGTCCTAAGCTCTTTTTTAAAAACAGTAAAAGAAGTGAGAGGAGGAGAAAAGAGTGGTAAAGAGGGTTAGGGCGATTTGGCAGCCAAAAGCCCGGTCGTACTACCCCAGGTCTTCCCCTGCACTGCTGACAGAGGCTAAGAAAGCAGATCCCCAAACCTCCTAAAAGATAATAACCACAGAGAGAAAGAGACAAGAGCCTCTGCCTTTTTTATTCCACAATTTCCCCCCTCCTTTAGAATTTTTTTTTGTATTGAACCCCCTCCGTTTTTGTAATCTGGTCTCCGATGAAGTTTCATTGTTTCTCATGTGAAGCCAATGACAGCTTAGCTGAGATGGAGTAGGGGAGGCATTGTAGCGCAGGCGTTTTCCCGTTTGGCTCGCTGAGAAAAGAGCAGAGAAAGAGAGCGAGGCGAGCACAATGGCAGTTTGGGGCGCTCCTTGCCGATTCCCGCATTCCCTCAAATCCGACTCTGTACTCAGGGAAGTGAGAGAGTGAACGAGACGGGAATCTGGGAAGAATCCCAACGTTCCTTTGATGGCTGCTGGCCTCTCTCACTCATCACGTACTCCTCTGTGTGTGAAGGAAGGAGATTGGAGGCTATTTTTTATTTTTGCTTAGTGGAGGCCAAAGTTAATGTGATGCTAGTCAAAAGCCTTTTAAATTTGTTTTAAATTTGTATGTATTTATTTGATAAGGAAATGATTGAGCAGGAAAAGGTTCAGTAAGTCACTGCATTTGCTGGTGAGAGAACAGATTATAACAGATTAAACCCGATCCTAAAGCCCCAAACAGAAACACTGACGTTATACTAAATGGTTTGCCAATATATGAAAGTCATGAGCTCGGATCAATAAAAATCAGATGTACTGTATGTCTGTCAGTGATGTCCACTGCCGTATGATGAAGCAAAGAATCTGTCTCACGCTACCTAGAATAATAACCTAATAGTTTTATAGTATCGTTTTTAATTGAGTTGTCTGTTGAATGTCTGTACTGTCAGACTCTGGCTGGAGAGGTCATTGTTTGCAGATCCTTTCACTTTTACAAAACTAGGAGTTGTCTGTTGTTCAAAGATACAAGAAGCAGAGGATGAAGACTTCGAGAGAATTGAGGATTACTCTCTTCCAAGTGGCACAGAATGTTAAAGCATTTAGCTGTATGTTTTATGACTCAGAACGGTGATACATGTATCATGACTGCTTGATAAAATAAAGATCACACTGATAGAGATCAACTTGCCCTACAAGTTTCACCTGATACATGTGACGTACAGGTGTTGACCCAGTTAAGTCCTTCGTGTCCGCAAGATGGTCTGAAATTGAAATTGTAATGGAGGCAGTTTTATGTTTGTCGGGAGGAGCTGAAGAGAGAAGAATCAAATCATGCAGCCCAGTAGTTTTCATCAGTGCAGGAGTCTGACAGACCAAGAAACAAAGTCGATAACACTGTTGCAGAGAGACAACAGTTAGTATCTTTTGATCATTAGAGGATGGCAGTGGACCATATATATCATGCATGTAAATCAATGATAGAAGAGTTAGACATATCAAATGTACTGATCATAGCAGCCCCAGTAAACCACAAAGTAATGCATTTTTGAGGTTAGACTGACAGGCTTACCTCTTACCTTTAAATGGAAAGTTTTTTATAATTCATGTTTCTTTCTGCCACAACATACAGCATATTGTGCAGTCAACAAATTGACAGGTTTGTCAAAACATATTCTGGAAAACGCAGGAAATAAAGTAGAAACTTGACAAGATAGATTGGGTGAAAGTTAGTAAGGTAGATTACAACATTTCAAAACAAAGTACATATATTATATTTTGTGTTTCATGAATGCATTTTAACCATTACACTTTAAACAAAAGAAAAACAGATGTTACCTTTTTTTTTTTGTTCCTCAGTGCTGATGGAAGAGCCAATCAGAGGAGACCACAGGCAGCGAGCATTCCTGTGACTGTGAGCCCAGATGTGTTCAGGACACTGAGACAAACAGGTAGGTCTGTCTGTCTGTCTGTCTGTCTGTCTGTATGTCTGAACACACCAGAATCTCCGGCCAAACTGTCGAACTGTGTGGTCGAGTTGCATTGTGGGTAATGTAGGCGCCAGGTTTTGACAAGGAAGAATAATGTGTGGAATATAAAAAGAAAATATCTGGTTCTGCTGCATCGATTTTGTTCCTTTATTCACCATGAGCCCAACAATGTTATAGAAGTGTGATGCTAAATTGGTGATGTTCTCTTTGAAAAACATTTAAATAAGTCACACACGAAAAATGTCTTTTCCACCTTGTTACATAATCATAATCAAACTTTATTTTTCCATATTTTCTGAATATTTCTGAAATCTTGACTGGATAACCGTGTATCTTTGTTGTTGGTTACCTCATTGTGTACCAGTAGACGTACCTAAACACATCAATCAATATACCTGTGGTAAAAGTCTTCCTAAGACAATGTTTTCTTTATGACACAAATTGATGTCAAAACGCTGCATCCATACCAACTTTAAACAGTCACACTTGTCCAAACTGGAAATACTTTGAATTACAGAAACATCTATACACTGTTTCCTTTTGACTTTAAACAAAACCAGCCTTGAATGTTGCTCTTAATTCTCCCTACAACAAGTCTGTTCACCCCGTTATCAGTAACAGCTGACAGAGAGAATCAGCCCATTATAATAAATCTAATCATGTTCAGCACGTCGGTTTCAGGGCCACGTTTTACAGCCCTGCAACAATTCTCCGGTGACATTCAGCCTCTTTTTATTCTCTAAACGTAGCCTGAGTGCTCTCCCCTCCTCAGTCTGTCTGATATGACTAACAGGTCATTTAAGAAAAAACACCCATTAAGAAAACATTTCTTCTTCTTCTTCTTCTTCTTCTTCTTCTTCTTCTTCTTCTTCTTCTTCTTCTTCTTCTTCACTTCCTCCTCTCCTCCTTCCTGCTCTCTCCATTTTAATAATTCCATTTTTCAGGTGATTAGCAATTGTCTCGCTATCAAATCGCTCTGTCGTTTGATAATCCGGACTGTAGGCTATTGTAGGGAATTTGCATCAGCTTTTTAAAATATCTGTATAAGGCACGCCGGGGTTTTAATGTCAATCATAACCTTATTAACGCAGGGCTCAGAGCGAGAGAGATCGCCATGGGTGACAACAGTTTACATTCGTTAAAACCCAGAAAAGACGACATGTCCAAACTCCTGAGTGAGCATGTACGCTGTTCAGACATTCAGCAGTGTGTGTGTGTCTGTGTCTGTGTTTATGTGCTGTAGGGCTGCCATGTGTGATTATGCATATCTAATGTTTTGGTTGTTGGACTTGTTGAAAGTGTCACGGCTGGTTAACAGAAACGATTGACATCCTCCAACATGTTGTGTTGTTTCATTCTGTTGTGCAGGAAGCAGTGAAGGTGACAGAGACAGCAGGAATGTAAGTCAATTGACTGGAAATTGATTTTAATATTCATTTCTGTTGACAGAATTCAAAAGGCTGTGAAAAGTTATTTAGAACCATATTATAAATCCCTAGCCAATAGTGTACGTAGTAATGTTATGTAATAGCAGTATACTACAGTACAGTGGTTCCCAACCTGGGGAAACTAGAAAAATAAAGTTCTGCTACACAAAATGATGTTTATATGGTAACACTTTGCTTTTAACACTCCCTCCCTCCTCCATTTAGCCTTTATAAGCACTATATACACATGTATTAATGGTTTATAACACACAATAATGTAGTAATACGCATACATAACAATACGTGTTTAATACAACTGTTCACACACAGTGGCCACTTTATTAGGTACACCTGTACACTCCAATGCAACAACTCTGCTGTACTGGACTACATGATATTTCTATTTTGTTGTCTAGTTACATACATGAAAGAGACGGAATATTAGAAATATCTCTCAATATAATGTAGTCACCACTATGATCTTAATGCTAAAACATATAATTTAATGAACACCTTTATGGCACTTCTGTGTTAATGAACACTTACTGTATATCTGCTAACAACTACGTTATAATGTGTTATAAACCATGTATTAAAAGTGTATATGCTGCTTATTTTTTTTTCCTTTTTTTCCCTTTTGTCTTATAGTTATATATTTTTGCTTTTTCAATAACTATAATGAAATGAAATTGAACTGTGATGAAGGGAAAAAAGTAGACATTGCTTTACATTAAACAAGTAAAAACTAAAAAAGGCTGGGAACCACTGCTATACTGCAATATAGTTAGAGAATATTAGTTATATGATATTATAGTGTACTACAGTATGTAGTTTAGAGCTGAAATGATTAGTCGATTAATTGATTAGTTGATCAAAAATAAATCACAGCTAAATGTTTTGATAATGGATTAATCGTTTCAGTCTTTTTTTAAGCACAAATTCCCAAAATTAGCTCATTTCAGCTTCTCAAATATGCAGATTTGCTGCTTGTTTTCATCATATATGAAAATAAATTGGTCAGTGCAGCTTTCAGGTGTGAATATAGGATAAAACAAAAGAATATGGTACAGTGTAGCATAATGCAGATTCAGATCAACTGGTCGAAAAGCCTTTAAAAGCTCCACATCCTGTTAAGCAACTGTCTTTATATTTACACACTGTTCATTCAGGTTTATAAAATGTTTCCTCTCTCTCTCTCTCAGGACGATGAAGACCTCGGGACGCTTCATGTGGTCCATTTGGGAATGGTTTGAAAGAACGAACTAAGATACGATAAGAGACACAACAACATCTCACCAATAACAGGCTCTCTTTGTCTATTTTATGTTTATATTCAAAGTAATTACTTACCTGTAAGATTACCTGGAGAGGGACTCAAATGCTTGTCATTGTACAGAAAGGTAGATGACTGTATAAATGTCTGATAAAAGTGGAATAATACATGTGTGTTATACGTAAATACCTTAGTTTTGCATTACCACTTTTGTTAGTAGGTTGTACATTTTAAAATTGCTAAACCAAAAGCCTTTTTTTAAAAATTTTTATATAGAACTGTCATAGTTTATCTGTGAAATTTGGATGTGAAATCAGGTTATTTTCTGTCTTAGTGAATTCTAAACCAAATGAACCTTAAAAGAAAACGGTTACACCGGCTTCTGCCTTTAAAAACACGACTGAAATGTTTTAAACCATTCCATTAATCAGCCTGAAAAATAAAGACTTGCATTATACTTCCATCACCACTGATATTGAACGTTCCAGGCTTTGTGTGTGTGTGTGTGTGTGTGTGTGTGTGTGTGTGTGTGTGTGTGTGTGTGTGTGTGTGTGTGTGTGTGTGTGTGTGTATATATGTGTGTGTGTGTGTGTGTGTGTGTGTGTGTGTGTGTGTGTGTGTGTGTTGGCCGAGATTACGGGCCACAGTTTTATTCATGAATAGAAGCCAACCAGCGTCTTTAAAGCATCGCGCGGAGCCCCTTTCCTGAACAGCAGCCATAGTCGTGTCAGAGCTGTCGACGCGCTGCGCTCACCGACTAATCTGACAGCGCCGCGCGAGCCCTAATCCCTCACTGTATCGTAATCTATTTACTTTGCATTCTAAGAGGATTTCCACCAAAAAATATACAAGAAGCGATGTTGGAAATGGACAGAAGATCAGCGAGGATGCTTTTCTGCTTCTTTTTTTTTGTTTTGTTAGCTTTAAAAAAATCATTGTATGTTTTCTGGGGAGTCAATCCCCTGCGAGAGGGATGGGTGAAAGGAATTACATTTCTGACTGATACTAATACTTCTCTTATGTAAACATCAAAATGTTATATTTCCCTTCTGATGATACAGTCACACTGCAGAGGCTGCTGGAGATAAGTGGCATCTGTCAATGCCTTTAGTGCATCTTTTGACACGTTTATAATTTACAAACCAAGGCTGCATTATCTCCTGATTGTCTGACTTGACAGCTTGAATAAAAGCTGCAAAATTGCTTAACAGGCGAGCACGAGTTCCTCCCATCTCTCTGATAGCCTACACAGTAGCCTTTCTGACATGCAAACAGTGAAATCTCCTCTTTCATAATACAGAAAACAAAGTACGAGACGGTTACACTTTAAGCAATTATGTCAGCTTTGTAAAATCATAAATAGTTATGCTTCATTTAAAATGTGGCCAGCAGCTTTATTGTAAAACACAGCCTCACACTCAAATCTTTGCCATCTGAGATGACTTGCAGAGATAGGCTTATTAGTGGTATTAACATACTGCGCGGGATACTGGAGCTGTGAAACGGCCTTGTTAACATTTGGAAATGAATCAAGCCTCTGGCACTTGCTATTATCCAGGTTATTTATTCTCTCCACTGTGCAACAGCTGAGCAGGGTTTCTGCAGAGGCCGTATCACATCTAATGATGGCACTGATTGGACTGATACTGTTTCCCCTCAGGGGGATGCTCTGTGTTTTATAGGTTTGTTTCACTGATATCCACAAGCCAGATCACCCAAAATATTGTAGACAAATATGTCAGGGACATTACAGACATCAAAAAGACAAAATTACTTACAACTGAGAGTAATTGGATGGATCTTATTCCCAGGAAATTTACAGAAAAGTATTGAGTTTCTCTTAGTTATCGGTTCTCAAGCCAGTTAGGTATTCTGGTACTATTCGCCAAGAAAAGTACTTAATTACAGTGCAACGTATCTGTATTGAATATCTGTTTTTGCTTCCTTAAAAAGCCTCTGAGACAAAAAGCATTATAATTTCATACTCTAAAACAACCTCAGATTGAAGTCAGAGAAAAACATGCACACTTTGCTGAGATTAAAGTTTTGATAAATGTTGTATTTGTTGTCAACTTTTGTTCAAATATCCTCAATACTAATGTTCTGTTGGGAGTCCAGAAGACCACGGACCTTTTTTAACAGCTAAAAACACTTCACATTGTTTTATCACACTGATACGTCTTGACTTTGATTTTTTTTTGAGAATTTCTTATGAGCATGACTGATGACATATTTCAAAAGTCTGCTACTGTGTCAGTTCTGTTTGGGGTCTCGGAGACGACAGCTGTAAAACATGGTTAAATATTTTCATGTGCTCTGTCTGTGATTGGTCAATAGGACAATACTTGTCCAAAAAGTCTGAGGATTTCTGTTATTTGATTTTTTTATAATAGTCTCTCAGTTGCTAACTGACCCTCAAAATAAGCATCACTATTTAACTTAATTAACATGACCTGTTTTCTTATTTGGAGAAAACAATACTTTATGGTCATTTCTGTGTTTTGTTACTTTATATGCATATGAAGATGCAAGTTAAGGTAAGGGTCACTACTTCAATACTTTTCAACATATTGGGTTTTAATAAAGTCATACAAAGTATCATAAGGGGAAAATGGTTCATTTTTAATTGTTATTTTTACACAAACACAATAAAACAAGTGATACTCCTGCTCCCTAAAAGTCATGAGAAAAGTTGAGATTTTGTATCAATAATATGTGTATTAATACGGTACACATCTGTCAATAGATGCAGACACTGTCTTTCAGAGTTGCTGCCCTGTGGCTCCTTGTGTGGAGAGGAATTTGTCAGTGAAGAACAAACTAAAAGGAGGAAATGTGACCAACACGTCAGACGGCAATCTATTGACACACGGAGACGACATCCTCAGTGGGAAACACTAGCGCCTGCAGGCCAACAAGCCTCCATTAAGCTTTCCCATGTCTTGGAGGGCTTAAGGGAAAAGACAAGTTGTGACTTGGGACGAGGGTCTGCTGCATCTTTTCCAGATGAGCTAATACGAGCCCTGCTCAAATACCTTTCTACTCAGTCCCTCCTTACCCTGACGTATCTGATTCACAAGGAACAGGAGAGTGAGGGTGTCCTCAGAAAAAAGCATCTAAAGTCAGATATGAAGGGAGCTGTTCTGTCCAGAAAACCAGAGTGAGGCCTGAGCTACGTTCACCAGTCATCTCTTGTCTGATTTCCCATCAACTACTTCAAAGAAGGAAGGAAGTGTCCTCCACTGACCTCAGAACAGCTTCAGATCCTTTAATTTACTGATAAACTGTTAAAGAACTTCATTGAATTTTGGGAGTTTGGCCCACTGATTGAAAACCTGCTAAACTAATGACATTTCCATCAGCTGTACTTAATGTTTAGTGCTAATTCGCAAATGTTAGCATGCTACCACGCTAAACTAAGATATTACAATGTACCAGCTAAACGTTAAACATTACGTTGTCATTAAGGTTGCAACCAAGGATTATTTTCATAATCAAATAATCATTTGGCCCATTTAACATCATAAAACGGTTTTAAAATGGCAATCACAATGTCCTAAGATGATGAAATCAAATGTCTGACATTGGAGAAGCTCAAACAACAGAATGTCAAGCTATTTTGTAACTTTAAAAACAACTTAAATGATTAAGCAATCTAAAATAGTTGCAGATTTATTTTCTGTCGATCAACTAATTAATTTTTTTGATTCATCGTTGCAGCTTCTTTTGTCATTGTAAGCATGTTAGTTGCTAATGTTAGCATTTACGTTTGCATTTGCCTGCCTCACAGAGCAGCTAGCATGTTGTAGATGTATTATTTGTAACTGTTGAACCTCGGCCCTCATTAGGATTTAAAGTAATTTACAAATCAGTAAAGTAGTAAAAAAAAAAAATGTCTGCTATTTGGCCAAATATGCTCAAATGTTTCTATGAACATGTATGCTTTATTAAATGATGTGTCTATTTTATCACATTTCTTTTTTATTTTATGTCTATTTATAAAGCCTGTCAGGTTTCGATGTGATCATAGCCATACGGTATGTGAATACTGACCAGAGCTGTTTATTTGACATGGAGAGAGGAGACTGAATCTTCCAACATACTTCAGGTCCGGGGACCAATGGGCCAAATCGCCCAAAAGTCAGAGTACTCCTTTAATACCACTTGTGTGGAATCAGGAGTTTTCCTCTAGAAGAAAATGAAAGAAAGAAGCTCAACCTCACAGAAAAACGGTGTGTCCTCTGCTCAACCTAAATGTACAGTATGTAAACTCACGAGGAATTTTATGAATGCTCTCAGTGCCTTGTGTCGCAGGGATGACTAACCTGCTTTCACTCCACCTGGACTCAACTGTGAAATCCCCTCATAGGAATCAACAGTACTGTCACCTTCTTTAAATTTGGGTGACGGATTCAAGAGGTTGTTGGTGGCAGCTTTATTATGTGAATGTCGGACCCGGAAACACTTCAAAATTTACAAAATACAAGAAAATCTATTGCAACCACCAGCTTTGTGTACTCAGAATGTATATTAAACAAACTAAGATGCAAGAAGAAAAAGCTTCTTCTGACAAAGCAGAGAAATCGGAGACGGTGGCCTGGACTCCACCCATGTCTGTGTACAGTTGACCTCAGATTAACCTCCCAGATAAATATAATCCTCTGTATCACCTCGCACTTCTATACCGGCCTATGAACGCACAGGGATGCCAAGGTCTGGCGACAGTCTACAGCCAATGAAAGACAAGTGTGAGTTATTCTTTCCTGTCCTGCATGGCAACGGAAGAAAACTGTCCCAGCGTGCTGCTATCATTGCATCTGCTGGTCCTTCGAATCTCGAGGCCTGTAAGGTCTCACACACCAAATACAAGAGGTTTCTGTCTCACACTGTCTTTATCTTTCTTGTCTGTCTCTGTGTCTAGATCCAAATCACAACCACTCATGCAAAAAGACAACAACAAAAAAACAGTCCAGCTCAGTTCCAGTTCATCTCCTGGACAAGTGTGAACAAAATGTCAACAGTTTCCAGTCCAACCACATTCAGGCACCTTCAGTGGAGCAGGCGAGAAGCCAAAAGGTCAACAGCTGACAACAGGCGAAGTGCTGCAATCGATTGTCCTATTGAACACAGTGTAAAGACCCTCAGCTCAGGTTAAAACAACACTCATCACACACTTGTGCACACAATTGATGAACTGGTCCAATGACGTGCTTTTTTTTTAATTATCATTCGTGATGGGTTTTCCTTGAATGCAGCTGCATGGAAATCCTTTATTAGCAATTTCTTTTTATTTATCTGTTTAATTTTTCAACCTTGGCTCCTAATTTTATGACTTTAAATGTCAACATTTTAGAGGCTTTAGATGCTATTGATAGAACTGTTACATGTAGTTTGTGGTAAGAAATCAAATTGGAAGATTTTCAGTATTTGTTATCAGTCACTTTGTTTTCAGAAAAACCCATGCTGGTTGAACTCTAACCTAAAATCTCAAAGCACTCCCAATAATTTAGATCACTAAAACAAAGGTGTGTTAAACAAAGAGAGAAACTATTTGACTATTATATCATATCATCAACTCATAACCACTCATAAACCTTTTCTAAGGTAGAGGTGGATTTTTGGTTCTTGTTCCTCCTTCACTCAAGAAGCCAATCCCTCTCTTTGGAGTTCAGACAAGGCCGTGATAAAAACACATCTGAAAAATGAGGAAAAAAACAAAACCTGATGAATATTCAGCCCGTGAATTTAAAGGAAGTGTAGAAGGAGGGTCTGAGAACAAATGACTTATTTGGATTTGTGTTTTTATTCACGATAATATTTGAGTGCATCAGCTCTCCTTGTTTTTATAATCTCATCCATTTCGTCAGAAGGCTGATAATTATTTTCGTGGCAGTGTATGTCTGGATTTGATTCAGAGCACATTTTAACATACCTGTTGAGTCGTGTGTTTTTATTGTAGTGCTACTTGTGGTGTTAAAAGAAGTCCCTGAAAGTAAATGAATCTAATAAAAACAAACAACAAAATACATGAAGTATTATGAGAAGAATATACATTTGAATTGTTAAAATGTGTTTTCAGGTAGTTCCCTTTATGCTATGTTTTGTATAGAGTGGATTTCAGCTCTATAGTTTGTTTTTGGCTCAATTTAAATTTTATTCATTACCATCATCAAACTAATTGCATTTATCAACATATCCATTCATCATTTTGCATTTGGGGAAATATTGTCTTATTTTTCAGGCTTGTATTTTGTCCTAAAACAGTAAATTCCCAAATGTAACCCCAAAAATTAAATCTACCAGCAGCAGAAGCATGCATGTAACAAAAGTAAATTAAAGTGAGGCTCCTCTTTCACATTGTAGTCTAAAACATAGCCTATAGAAAAAAATATGCATTCTTTGTAGCATGTAACATGACAAAACGACTACAAGAAACCAAGACAAGTTGATCATTTAGATGATCTTTTCCTCTCTTTACACAATAAATCATTTTTACATTTAGCTTCATTTTGCAGCTGTGGGCTAACTGGTAAACAAACATATGCATGTTATATTTGTCTTCTGCAACACGTTTTCAGAGCGTTTTAGAGCCCACTAACTAAGGATTTATTCTATTTTCAGAATGTACTCCTATAAATTTCGTTCGTGTGAAGGGCATAACTTCTCTCATCTCTGTTTCATTCGTATTTTATGTCCAGAATACATCTAAGTTTTGCCATTAATCGTTGCCTTGTGTTTTCCACTTTAATTAACATTTTGCTTTTTAATTAGTTAGCTTCAGTGTCCTGAATGCTGCAGAGAAACATATTCTGCATGTGTGCTATGTTGGCTGCAGCTTCACATCCTCAGAGAAAACATGAAATAACGGATCTCTCCTCTTTTGTCAGAAACGCTTCCACCGCTCTGTCGCTGTTTGAAGGTGAGCAGCTGTCTAATGTGAGACCTGTGTGTGTGTGTGTGTGTGTGTGTGTGTGTGTGTGTGTCTCTTTCTCTCTCGCCTTCCTTAGTACTGTAAACAATCCTACAAGATTTGGTCGCAAATGTTTGTTTGATGCAAATCCGAACAAATCCGCCGCTGTTCGTGGACACTCGCTGCGCTGTTTGCGCGTCTTGGCGCAAACATGTTTAATGTCCTGGTCGGCAGATATTTATTCAGCTGCTGCGAGCTTCATTTACATAGAGAGAGAGAGAGCGACAGAGAGAGAGAGAGAGAGCGAGACAACAGACGTCTGGCTGCAGCTGAAGCATGCTCTACACAGGCAGTGAGAGGCCTACACTATGTATCGATCAGGCTGATAATCTGATCAGGTTGATGGGTGGGATTATCGATGGGATCTAGGACAGTGGTTCCTAAAGGTGTGTGATTGTGACCCTTTAAAATGCAGCAAAACTATGTTGTAATCCCTCAAAACTTCTCTCTCACATTGTTTCGTTTGGATGCGTTTTAGAGGCCTGAAGAGGCAGCACTGTCAAATATATCAAAAAGAGCAAACATCGGATTCATTTAACGTACCCCCCCCTTCTCTTTCAGATCTTGTTGATCATCTAAACTTTTTGCCTTGCGACAACCCTCGTTTTTTTAAAGTTAACATTTCTTTGAAGAGGTAATGTTTAACAAAAGCTAACCTAAGAGAAAGCATGTTTGTTTACTCATCTTGTGATCCCACTATGGTTTAGTTGAACAGTATAGAACTAAAGCTGGAAAATGAGTTGATTAATCGATTAGAAAATGACCAGCTATTTTTATAATGATTAACTGACAGACATATACGGTTTTTCCTTTGTCTTTTGTGATAATATTAAATATTTTGGCGTATATGTTTTCACTCAGACATTTTACAGACAGAACAATGAATGAAGAAAATAATCAGACTTAATGAAAATAAGTTAGTTGCAGCCTTCATGAGAGCATATAGTGTCCAAAGTCCTGTTCCGTTTCTGCTTAATTTCTTATTCGAAATCTTTTGCAAAACCTCATATTTGTTAATAAAAAAACAACAGGCGGAGGGGCAGAAACAACCTGCTCTTTTTGCGGTTAATTCTGTAGCACAAAGACGATTATTAGGGCAATTTACTTGCATGAAACCTGTTTTGCTTTTATCACCTCCTCTGCTCTCAGTGCGGCCTTCACTGGTAAAAAAAAATAAAATGTGCTCGTCCAAAACAACCTTGCCAGAGAACTCACGCAATATTTTTTTTTACTCCCCCCCCCTCTTTTATAATGCGTTTATGCCTGAGAGCATTACACACACACTCTTACATCTGACCCCCTAACCTGGCCCCACCTACGTAATTACCGCATCAGAGGAACTGAAATTCCTGCAGGTTATTTTGGAGAAACCAACTCGGGGCGCAGGAGTAATTATCACGCCATTACAGCGCTGCATTCAATTACGCCTCGATCAAATGGCTCCCGGCTCAATATTTAGGGCTTTTTAACGCCGCAGTTTAGAAAGACATTTGGTGTCCTTAAAGCGAGAGGAGATGTTAGTGTTTCAATTTAAGTCAGAGACAGAGGATTAAACTGGCTGCTCTCTAAAATGGAAATGCGGGGCCTACACGCGTTCACGGTTTGTATTAATTATGGACTAATTTGCATTTACCCCGTTATAATTAGGGGGAAAAAAAAAACATTCAAACAAGCTTTTAAATATAAGTGTGACTAATTCAAATGAGAGAAAACAGGAATCTTGAGTTTGTAATTTGCTGGTGTACATGCACCTTAAAAAAAAATTAAAAAAAACCTTGACTCCCTGTTGGGAATCAAACAGACAGAATCCACTGTAGAAAATAAATATGACTTAACGGATCTTTATTGGATGAACATGTATGTAAGGGTGGTTTGCCTTAAAGATACATTCAACATCTTACTGTCATTTTGGAGCAATAAATCAACATTTCCTCTCCAAAAATAAAAATGCTCTGACTCCAATATTAAGTCAAGTGCTGCGGTTCAAACATGTCCAATATCACGACAATCCCCAAGAGAGGAGGTCTGGTTTGAAAATGTATAGCGGCTAGAATAATAACATCCGGAAAACAAACTGTAACCTGGACAAAGGCCCAGAATAGTTCTGCATTTATATTTTAGATTTAGAGTTTTTCCCACCCCAATACATTTCAAATTGCCAAAACATTTTTCTGAGTAAAACAACGTATATAAAAGCTGAACTTTATGGCCAATTTGTTCTCTTTGGAATATTTGGAAAGATTTACATACAGGTTTTTTTTCTTCTTTTTTTTTTCTCCCAAAGTGGTAATAAACAATTTCAAATTCGGAAAAAAACAACAACTAAACATGGTCACTGTAACTGACCCAAATACATATTTACATATTTCAGCTTCTCAACGCAGCTGACTAAAAATCTCTGTCATCCTAAAATAACAAATTTCAGAAATAAAAACTACAGGATTTGATTGGGTTTGGAGGTAAAAAGGGCACTGCAGGCAGTTCCTGTCGGTGCACCAGAGGGGAAAATATTCCTCCCATCCAGAGAGCTGGTGGTCAAAAGGAGTTTGGTTGAAATGACTTTTTTTGTAGTTTTGAAAAACAGTTTGGTTTTCTTAAGGTCATCCAAGAATTAACGTCTTAAAAACCCATTCGTCATTGACAGGAAACTGCTCCTGATGTTTTCTCGTCACAGGACTTGGACTGTTTCTCTTCTTTTTTTTTTTTTCCTTCTTTTTTTTTTAAAAAGACATGGGAGGGTGAGAGGGAGGTAACACAAAGTCTGATTGCTGAGCATTCCTGCTGCTATCTTGTAATCTTATGGTTCATAAACTCTTTTTGTCTTTAAAAACAAGCAATATGCTAATCTGGAAAATAAAAGAAGAGGGAGCCGACGAGCAGGGAGGAAAGAAGAGGGTGGGGGGTGGGGTGGGTGGAGGAAGCCTGATCACAAGACTTGGAACCTCCAGGAGGCCTGGTCTTTGTAGTCCAAGCAGTCTGTGGTGTTAAAGTTGAGCTTCCACGAGGAGGCTGTAGTCTGCTCTTTGTAATCCAGGCAGTCAGAGGAGTTGAAGGCCAGGCTGGAGCCGCCGTAGGCCTGGTGGTGGTGGTGATGGTGGTGGTGGCCTGACGACTGGCTGATGTGGTGGTGCGGGTGGCCCGACATGGAGGAGGCCGTCATGGGGCTGAGCTGGTGGGGGTGGTGGTGGGAGTGCATCGGGGCCAGGTAGGAGCCGCAGTCCACGCCGCTGAAGTAAGAGCTGGACGGGGTGGGGTAGCCCTGGCCGTAGCCCGGCGTCTGGTTGTAGGACATGGGGTAGGAGGTTGCGGCGGCAGCGGAGCCTGACATTGAACGCTGCATACAGGAGGCGTTAGAAGGTGGTCCGGGCTCAGGGAGCGGAGCCACTGCAGGAGCAGGAGCGTTTCCAGGGGAGATAGCGGGGCTCCAGATGGAGGAGACGGTGCTGATGGAGGTAGAGGTGCTGCTGAGTGCCGCCGGGCCCGTGTGATTGGTGGAGGAGGATGAAGACGAGGACGAGCCGGTGCTGGAGACAGCAGGAGGCGTGAACTGGCCGCTGCTCTCGGAGCCGGTGCTCTCCCGGGCCGGAGAAGACTTCTTCTTGGGCGGCCTGGCTTTAGCACTGCTGCCGCTCTGCTGCTGCTGGCGACACTTGGCCCTCCGGTTCTTGAACCACACCTACAGCCGAGAACACCAGCCAGGAGTTAGCAACCGTACACACAAACCACCTCAGCATTTCATTTAAAAAAATAAATAAATAAAAATACTCCCAGGCCATGCTGGGAGTACATTATGGAGGAAAATTGGGGGTTATTAGCCATCAAGGTTCATTTCCACCCCGGCCCCTTGGCTCGGACCAGCCAGGGGTCTAATTTCATACCTGGTAGACGGCTCTAAGATAACAGGTTATTGGGTTTCACCACACAGTAGGGTAACTCTAGAGCACCGAGAGGGTAGGATCATGTAGAGCATTTTGTTTCACACACACATTCAGAGGATAACTCAAATTGTGAAAGAGGGGCCTGCCTTGGTTTTCCCTTAATGCCTTTAAAGAGTAGTATTTGTTCAACATCACAGTACACCACTGAGTTGTTTGTGGGGCATTTGCTGGCATACTCTTAACCTCTTCAGTGTAGATCCCATATTTCAGATCAAATTACACAGCCTTCAGTTAGGTTGCATCAAATAATAATGAAATAAGCGACGGATTCAGCTGAAAAGTAAGCTTTCCCAATCTGAAATGCAGCTTTGTTTACATCAGTGTGTACAAACAGTGTTTTATCTGTTGGATCCCTGCACGAATTAAAGTGGTGAACCAGTGTGGTGAGTACAGGTGGGAAAGAGAAGATTGTATAAATAACCACAGCACTTGAATGCAACCCTGGAGTTAAACTGCCCCTCCTCACCAGTTTAATGGCAGTAACACGTTACAGTTACTTCCCCAATAACTGATCAACAAACCAGTCTATATAATTTTAATACCGTCATAATCTCACCATTATCGATTATTAAAATGTATCCATATGTCCATTATTATCCTCTTTTAAAAAAAAAAAAAAAAAAAAAAGGGCTTAACTCACTTAAATCATGAGCTACCAGGTCCAAAATTATCCATTATTTTCCTCATAAGTTATTATATAATCCTTATGCAAGACTAGGCCTACATGATGAAGTAGGTTTTTAGTAATATTTACTGGTATAAATACTACAAAAAAAATATTGTAATAAAAAGGAACATTTAAATCAGTGTTTAAAACAGACTTCTGCTCTCAGAGTGAGGAACAAAGAAATAACTTTAAACTAACTCACTTTTAAAAGTGCCTAATCAATCATGTTTAAGAAACAAAATGCAACACAAGCTCCTTGCAAAAAAACAATGTTAATGGTAGTTCAACATTGTCAGTTGAAATCCTCGTTAGACTATTTGAAATGCAATGGTGATCGGCCCGTTACGTTTTTATTATTAGGCCTATAACGTTAATTCTATGGTTATAAAGTGTCTTCGTATGCAGCAATTAAGCGGTTTAATGTCAGCTGATAGCATCATGTATCGTCGAGTTAACATTTATTCGGAGTTGGCCCAGGCAGGTGTGTTTGTTTTGGGACGTTTCCACCGTTTTACTGAACACACGGAGGTGCAGAGTTATTAGAGATATTAATGCTTCATTTCTCACCTGGACTCTGGACTCCGGCAGGTTGATTTTCAGTGCGACCTCCTCCCGCATGAAAATATCCGGGTACCGGGTTTTGGCGAACAGAGACTCCAGGACGTCGAGCTGAGAGCGGGTGAAGGTTGTCCGCTCGCGTCGCTGCTTCCTGGGAGTCGCTGCAGAAAAGAAGAAAGATACCGGAGAAACGTTAATAAAACCTAACAAACGACCTCAAAGACAAATCTGTAGGGACGTCTTTACTTCAACATCACGTCTAGATTTTGAATAGTATTGAAAGTTATGCGATTTATCTGCCATTATAAAGTTTAGTATTTCTTCTCCCTGTTTATCCTTGCTGTTATTTATTAAAATAAAGACAATTTACCTTTAACCTCTTTAAAATGTTTAACTAAAGGCTTATTTATTTAATTTCCTTTTAAAAATGGACTAAACAAAACCTACTGCTCCTTGCTGACAGAAGAGAAGGCAAGTTTAAATCATTTTATAGGAAACCATCATTTGCTTTATAATGCCTAATCATGGTACACATGGGATTTTACATCATAGGCTACTTAGTTAAAAAAAAAAAAAAGATTTTATTTTTGTTGTCTTGTAAACTTTTTGAAACACACCACGTTATTATCATTCTATTATTATTTTAACACATTAATATTATTAAATCAGCACCAAAAAAAAACATCTTAATTGACATGTAAATATTTTGGTAATTTTCTTCATGATGGCTGGCGCTCTTACAGTTTAGTACAGACTGGGTGCCTTCATGTTTATTAAAAAGTGTTTGTGTGTTTCAGTGTGTATGTGTGTGCGTTGGGCTCCTACATGGGTAGCCCACTGAGGGGTGCAGCAGGTCCATGGCAGCGCCGCTGAGCCCCAGGCCGTTGACGCCGTAGGGGGGCTGTTTGAGGTAGGACATCATGCTACAGGCGGTCACTGCTCCACCCAGCTCAGGCCAGTGGTTCGGTTTCCCCCGATGCTGCAGCTTGACGGGACAGGGGGCCGATCCAAGTCACTGCACACACAGGGGACAGAGGAGAACACGTTAGAAACATTCAAGGACGAGAAAAACTAAATGCTTTTACGTAGGCTTATTTCAAACAAAATGCATAGGGAATATTTAGAAAAAAAGACCTTATCAAAAATGTGAGAAAGAAACTCCTAAATGAATTAATTTCATAACACTATTTACAAATGCGCTTTTTTTAATTTAGGGGAAGAAGAAAAAGAAAAAAAATCCCGCTTCCTAATCCATTTTCCAATTTATTCAAACTGGGAGAAAACATTAAGAAAAAACAAGCATTAGCTACATAAAGTCCCTAAGAAATCCCATTGTTATTATTTAGTGGCAGTGGGATATAAAAGCATGAATTAGTGGACGATAAACTGATCATTTAGAAGCAGAGACGCACATTAAATCCCTTCAGGAATATTGGATTTTTAGTGAGAGGATAACGGGGTCAAACGGCTCCAACTCCCGACCCCAGCGGAGGAAATAAAACCCCCAAACTGACGCTACTCAGCTTTTAATACACCAACCAGATTGTATTCACATTTTCAGCCTTTTTAACTTTAACCCAAGACGAATGAAAAACTGAATGAAACTGATGCACGTTATGTGATCCTGAGAGTTTTGGTCAATAAATCATTGCTATTCTGAAACTATTTGTTTCCATTTGAGTTATTTTATTATTATTTATTATTATATATATTTTTGAGCACACACTGAATGTTTTACTGACCAGCACGCCACCTCCTACCTGCAGAATATTCAGGGTTTTTTTTTTTTAAAATCATACACTTCCTATGTTGTAAAAACGTGATTTTTTTTTTTTACATCAGAAAAGGAACTGTGATCTAAATCCTCTTTCCTCAAACAATAATACATATTTCAACCTTCAAAAATATATTTCTTTCCAAACTATGGTCACTTTTAAAGTCAAAATACTGAAATAGGAATTTAAAGGAGAAAACTATTTTGCAATTGTGTTTGAATTAGTTTTAGTATTCTCTCTTTTCCACGTGTGTGTGTGTGTGTGTGTGTGTGTGTGTGTGTGTGTGTGTGTGTGTGTGTGTGTGTGAAAAAGATTAATTATGAATGGAGTTTGAGAGATATATAAAAAAATAAAAAATATCACAGCTGTGGTTGTGTGAAGTCTTTCTGTCCTCGGGTCATTCCGTTTGTTTCGGGTCGTCTAACTTTGTGTGTATTTTGACCACAACGAGGCTCCTGTGGATCTTCTGAAATTAACTGAATCCACATGAGAATACAAATCCTAAATAAGCAATTTATATACATTTTTTTTAATTTTCAGAGAAAGATCTCATTTGAATCGTTTCTAAGATATGAACTTTAATATCGCTTTGGTTGGTCAGCTACTTTAACGCTCAGGGGAAAAGAAACTAACTTTATTGAAAAAAAGTTAAACATTCTCCACTTCTTCATTTTCACCAAATTAAAATACGAATGGTAAATTGATATTTTCTGTAAAGCACAGCTATGCTTTTTTAACCCTTTCCGTGGCTTTTAAATGCTGTGTTTAATTGTATAGAATACTTTTGTTTGTAATTAAGATTACATTTCAGGAAAATAAAATTAAAAAACAGAAAAATAAAGCAGAAAATAAAAACAAGCTCATCCTAATCAACACATCCTTAAACCAACCTGCATTAACATTCAGAAAACTCGGATATTGCTGATGGTTTGAAAGGGTGAAATCTTTTGAATGAACTTTTTCATTCATGACTGATGAAGTTTGATTTTTACCTTTAAGTGAAGAATTCTCTCCCCCCAAAAAAGCGTGCGAATTAAATTAGTGTCTCTGAAGAGGAGATTATTTTAACAATGAGCTCCTAACTGACCAAACCGAACCTCATACTAACCAAACGTGTATTCCAGCGGATTTTTAAACCGAATTTGCAGCCCTGCCAGGCCGGAGTGAAGAGGCGAGATCTCGGAGCAAATGAACTCAATTAGAATTTAGATTAGACCTCCGGGGAGAGAGCGTTTCAGAAGGGCTCTTATCAGCAAAATAAATTAACAAAAACCAAAACACGCCTCTCCAATTATCTACTAAGTGGTTCAAACGCTTTAATGGCCAATTGCTCTCAAATAAAACTCGCAGGAATGAATTGAAATGGAAAATATGAAAATTATCTACTCAGGAGGAAGTTGACTCAATTTATCCAGTTCAGGTCGGAGTCCTCCACGGTGCGGATTAATTGATATCTCATCTTAAAAATAAATAAATAAAAGCACACAAACCTTAAACGTACAGTTGACAGTACACGTGAAAAGATGTTCCTGAAATAAAAAGTGACTTTTCTGTCGCTTTTAGCCTACACTTCTGTTAAGGGTGCCTAATCATTTTTGCTCGGAGTACAAATGCGCACAAACTAAACATGATCTACATGAAATGAGTAAAAACAGAAGAAACATTACCTTGTTTTATTCCTCTTCCCTTCTCCCGAGCTCTCGGGCCGCAGGAGGCGAGCAGCAGTAAAAGTATCCAGCAGTAGGAAGTCTGCAGGGCATAAAACCTCAAGCAGCAAGACTTGCTCAAAAACAAACAACAGTGTGCAAACCGAGCCACATCACGGAGAAAACAACGCAGCTATCAGCACGCGGGCGTCACCGCGTCCTCGGTGCGGTTCCGGGTGTTTTTGCAGCCAAATAAATCAAACTCATTTGCTTTCAGGGGGCTTGTCGTTGTCTGTCAGAGTGTTAAGGTGATTTCTAATGGAGACGGATGGAGATTGATCACCTTCTCTCCGCCCTGAGCCTCTATGAGCGGAGGACACCTGCGGATCCGCCTCCTTCAGCCAATCGGCGCGCGTCCCCGGTCTGACGGACGGCGGGGGCGGCCTATGGGCGCGCAGAGGCAGCCGGGAGAGCCCACTCCCACTTACCCCCTCCTCTCGGTCCCGGTCCCGAGACCAGACGAACTAAAGAGGTTTTGAAAAAGATAGAAATGTTTCACAGGCCTGCAGGAGAAACAGAGAGTGTAAGCTCTGCTGTGCTGTGCGTAAAAGAAGATAGTCACATTTCACAGGAAGAGTTTCTTGTTGTGTTATTTGCACGCAGCTCACAATAGGAAGAGGTACTGGAAGCATCTCGTATTGTCAAAAAACTAAATCTGCGTACTTTTCCTCCATCTAAAACTTATTTTCTTCTGAATAATACTCCTATTTTCTTGCTTCCTTGAATTGCACGATGCCTAAAAGTGTCTTATTTACCGCAAAAAACATCTAACCAGTTGTTACATGGAATAAAAATCATGATTCGGAATGTTTGAAGAGAAAGAAAATGAAGTCAAATGGTTGTGTTGAGGCTTAACATGTTTCAAAGGGCGTTTAGTTTGACACCAGAAAAACACATTTCCTGAAGGGCCGGGAAGCTTCAGCAGCTTTTCCTTTTATTTTTTTTATTAATACTGTTATTATTACTGTTAATTCCTCTGTGATGATATTTTGTCGCCTCAAAAAGTGAACGTGAGAAATAAAAAAATGAGGAAAGGAGTTAAATTTACCGGTTTTGATTTTATTGTGATACAACCCCCCGCCCCCCTTTTTCTCTCTCCACACACACACACACACACACACACACACACACACACACACACACACACACACCAGTCCTCATGAATATTAATGAGGTCTAATCCCCATTTAGAATTACATTTGAGGATGGTTGACGTAAAGTTTAATAGGGATAGACCTCAAACTCACTGCGGAGGAAAAAAGAAGAATCCGCAGAAGAAAAATCAGCACCAAAAGCTGCGGTCACTGAATCAAATCATGCACTTTATATGTCGATGTTTTTTTAATGTGTTTTAACCCATCACACACAACACAAACAGCATTTTATTTTCTGTTGTTTGGCCTGTGTGTCAGTGAGGGTCGTGGGGATGCAGCTCAGCTCGGTGGATCTCTGCAAAAACATCAACTTCTGTAAATGAGTCCTGAGCGAGCTTATATTCAGAGAAAAAAAACTGCAGTTATGGAAATTATATGTGTTTGTGTGTGTGTGTGTGTGTGTGTGTGTGTGTGTGTGTTTGTAGTATCAAAGTGGAGGCCTTAAAAGACTTAAAAGTCATCGACGAGAGCACTTTGACAGAGAAACTTAGACATCAATAGTCGATGTAAGTAATGTTGGAGGTTGAATGTAGAGGCCTGCAGTGATGCTGCTTATTACAGGCAGGAACACAGTGGAGGATAAGGGCGCCTGAACGCATCGAAACGCACCGTAATACTGTATACATGAATTAAGTCTATTTTACGCAAGGAGTCCAAAACAGACAGATGGTGACAGTGAGTGTGGTCAAATGTAGGAATGAGGCTATAACGTGAAGAGAGGTGATAGATGAGAAGATGCGTCTCCATGTTGGGGTTAATTGATTTGGGTTTGTGTTGCCGGGCTGCTGACTGAAGGTCAAACACTTTTACGCACCTTTTTATTTCCTAGGCCTAGCCTACCACATCTAAAGTCCGAGCAGTCAGAGGGCCCGCGGAGGGTCCGACTGAAATACCACCACCCCTCCTCTCCTCTGCACACTCACACACAGGCTCCATTAAATTATGCAAAAAGGCCATTCAACAAATATGGCCCTCACAACACAAAAGAGTCGGGTTATTCTGACATTTCCCCTTACATTTCTTGTTATTTTCTACTCTCTCGATGTGAGTAAGACCCCGAGATAAACCCCTGAACAAGTATCAAGTTATCAAGTTGCACCAACCTTTTGTAATAAGAGTATTTTGTCTAATCCCAAATTGCAGTTGAATTTTCTTAATGCTGAGCTGGTAAAGCCTGGGATTAGGCGGCGAGGAGAGGAGGGGGAAAAGTTTTGTCCTTTCAGCCGGCAGGATTGGAAGCGGGGATCTGCGGGGATGTTGTCGGTGCTTATTAAAACGATGATGCATAAAACACAGTGCTGTAGGAGCCCCGGCGCTGCACGCAGAGACCCGGGCTCCCTCAGGTGCAGTTTTTTGGACGACGGCGGGGAAAGGAAGTAATGCAGAGGCCGAGCGGCGCTCAGCACCTGTGAGGTGAGGCCAGGAGACATCAAAGCTCAGGAGATAATCCATTCAGTTGAAGGATCCTCAGTTGCACAGCAGCGCCGAGGCACCGCCGCCTTTTACGCAGCGCTTCGCTCTTATTCACTGAAAAATGGAAACTGACTCCAAATGGTTTTCACTCCATCAGCTTCAACAGGAACATTAGAGACCCGACAGATGCTGCTGAGGTAAGACAGGACTCTGTCTGTCATTTTATTCTTTCTCACTGCCAAAAATATGTTTTCTTATAATATTGGATTTATCAGCTGAAATTCTTTCTTAGACCTGAAAGTAATTTTCACTAAACCTGCAGTGATTTAAGATGAAGGGAATAACTTCGGTGGATTTAATACTGATGTTAAGAGAAAGGAACACATTCAGGAGTTCAAGTTTTACGCATGAACATTTGTCAGAATAAATTCAACCAGCTTTTAAAAGAAGACAGAAAATATTTTAACTATTCATACAACAATTTTAAATTCATGTAGAAGTGACCGGTATGGTGATTAACTTGAAATGTTTTCTACACACTTACACACACTCTCTCTATCTCTCACTCACACACACACACACACTCTCTCTCTCTCTCTCTCTCACACACACACACACACACACACATGCACACAAACACACACACACACACACACACACACACACGGAGCCTTCTGACGGCACCGAGCAAAACGTCCATCGCCGTTTTGGCTCCGTGCTTTTATTCTCCAGATTACAGACCCCCGTGATAAACGCGCAATAATACAAACTAAAAAAACAAAGCGCCTCGGGGGACGTAACGTGCGTAATGTGCACGTACAGTCGGTCCCAAGCAGAGAAGAAACGAATCAGCAAATTAATTTGAAAGTATTAGAAAGGCCGGGGAGGACGTCTGCTGTCACAACCGATTTTGCTGCATTAATCGGGGATGTGAGGCTGCCTGCGGGGACGGTGTGCGGGGTTCAACCCAGACATTCTGCTTTTTAATCGCAGGAAAAAAATGTCACTCTTTATTTTAGTTTGACATCAGTCTGCATTCCGAAAACTGATGCAAGTAAAAACAAAAAGCTACATTTAAAGTGGTGAATTGTTTTTTTCAATATTCTAAAATTAACAGGCTACTGATAGTTTGTGCAGTTTTTATTTCCCTCTCCATCAATGGTTGCGGGTGACCGAGCCTCTCCAGCTCTGCCCCCCGTCTCCAGCGCGCACAGAAGCGGCCTAGAGAGAGAGAAAAGAGAGAGAGAGAGAGAGAGAGAGAGAGAGAGAGAGAGAGAGAGAGAGAGAGAGAGAGAGAGAGAGAGAGAGAGAAAAGCATCTGCTCGGTACAAAGTGATTTCTCTAATCTTCCTCGGAGGAACCTGTTCAGCACCGACCTCAAACAAAAACCCGAACGCCAATTTTAATTTATAAACACGCACAAGTCGCAGGGGAATTGAACAGAGCGCCGAATAATAAGCATTGCTAAACGAAACGCTCGCTGGTGAATGCAGTGATAGGGGCCACTTATGTGCAGCGCTGCAGCCGAAGACGTGCATGCATTTCAATAAGTTTTCGTTGTGTGAAAAAAAGAAAGAAAACCCATATATAGAATATGATCTCGATCATGTGGGATTGGAGGTAAAAAACAAAAATCCAAAAAACATTGATTGAAAGTCTTGAAGATTAAGTTTTAGAAATGTGTGAGCAATTAGATAAATAAAAATAACAGACTTTAAAGACACCAACAATTCGTCGTTCGAATATTACTATATATAACAATTATATAACTGTGTTCAAATGCTTGTACATTTAATTCCTGCATCTTTAAAATATATGGAAACAAATACGCCACACGCTGCCTCTGTGGAGTATGAAATCATAAGGACTTTATTATTGAAGATTTGGGTTATGACACTGGAATAAATAAACACATAAATGTTCAACACGTAAAGGACAACTGCCCCAGATGTGGAGCTCTAAGTGATGCACGTGGAAGCACATTTCTCTTCTTCAGAATACAATAAATAGAAACCAAAAGTTGTTGAGCAAAATGCACATGAAATGTGACGATAGTTTCACTTACAAGCAGCTTAAAAAGACAAACGGCAATAAATAATATATATATGTTTTTGTTTTTGACTGCATGAATCCTGACAAAACAAAGAGGATTTTGGAAGCTATTGGTCAGAGACAGTTTTTTAAATTTTTTTTTTTTTAAACATGATCTTACTTTTGGTAAACTGCTTTCAAGCCAACACAATAAAAAAAAGCAATAGGAAAGTTAAGATTTATGCAAGATTTATGAATGCGTTCCCCCGCTTTAAGATATTTTACAAGTAAAAACTCTAAAATGAAATAATTAAAAGATACAGTCAAGTAATGAAGTAGCTTGAAAAGAATGATATAACAACTTTTTTTTTTCCTTTTAAAAGTCCAACTGAAACGTCATCTTCTCAGCATGATGAAAAGAAAAAAGTCCCCCCATTAAACCCAGTTGTGCTGTACCTCAAACTGACTGCTCT
This sequence comes from Sander vitreus, assembly GCF_031162955.1. Taxonomy (NCBI): domain Eukaryota; kingdom Metazoa; phylum Chordata; class Actinopteri; order Perciformes; family Percidae; genus Sander; species Sander vitreus. The sequence continues at coordinate 25,373,418 of NC_135871.1, forward strand.
CCACATTCAGACAGAAGGCTGTGCTGCTGCTGCATCAGTACATGCAAATGTCACACAGGGTTTGCTCTTGTCTCTTACATATTTATATTACATACAAGTACCGTTCTTTGTAAAGAAAAGGAGAATTAAAATAAAAAAAATTGTATATAAGTGGGACAGTTTGAGTCAGTATAAAGTGGGTGCAAAGGCATCGCAGGGCCTCTGAACTCGGCCCGGTCTCTGTGGGTAATTTGACCAAAACAACAACCACATCAGGATTCCAATAACTAGAATGGATATATAATAATAGAAATATTTAGGAAAGCCACTATCAAATCATAATTATCATATTCATTCTTATAATAATGATACATTTCTTTTATCGGCTACATTTGTTGGTTGTGTTTTTCTGAAAATGACAATCATTGAAGCACACACTTCTCCTCTTTCTTGGCCATCTTTCCTTTGTTCTGCTCCAGCGTCCTCTCCAGGTGCTCGTCCTCCTCCTCGGCCCTGCGGAGGGAGGGCACAGGTCAAAAGGTCAGATGTGTCAGGGGAATTGGGGGGGGGGGGGGGTGCGCGCACACACACACACGTAACAGTACGTGCCACAGCGGTGCCGCCTGTGGAGTGGCCTAGCGCCAGGGGCAGAGCTCCGACCTTTCACCCACCTGGCACCCTGTTGACGGACAGTGCCGCCAATCTGGAAGGGATCCCGCCCATGCAGGTGTGCTGCTGCTGCTACTGTGCATGCAGGATGACTGCAGGCTGCAGGCATGTGTTTTCACTATGTCTACGGTTTCTGGGGGACCGCTGGAAATGTAAAGATAGTCAGCAGACGCTCTCGCGCTAACTCACCAAAGGGGGTTTGGACATTCCCAGACTGTACATTTATACGTTTTAGACTGTGAATTGTTTTGTGTCTAGTGTTGGAGGATTGTGGATAACTTACTGTTTCTCCTGGGCGTCCAGGTCCCTGACCAGCGCGTCTCGTTTGTTGACCAGTATGACCAGCTCATCCAGCAGCAGCTGCTCTCGTCTCTTCTGGGCCTCCGTCTTCTGCCAGTCTGCAACCACACCAGAGGAACAAGGACTTCAGAACAGGAGACACTGAGGACTGTTTTTATTCTAAAAACCTCGAGACACTTGTCACATGGATGAAAAGTTTTTTTTTTGGTCCTGCCAGGAACTTGTGACTGTACGACAGAGCAGACTCATGAACTACCTCACGGTTCAAGACAACATTTTTTTTTACAAAGACTTAACTCAGATCCTCCAGGAATAGAAATTTTCCTCCTGAGCTCTTTTAATAAAACACTTTTTAACACTTTGGACATGACTTCACTTGTTTCCAGCTCTTTATCAAGTAACTGAGTCACAATAAAGGACTACAGAGCTTCAACATGACGGACAGGTGGTCTGGTCGGATAGTTGGGTAAAAGTTATTCTTCTTATTAACCTGCTGGACTGTACGGTAACACTCCGTCAGGTTGTGTGTGTGTGTGTGTGTGCGCGCATTGACGATGTGTTGACCCGAGCAAACACACTTGAAGGATATTGTCATGTTAATCTGCAGCACACAGAGATCTATGAAGAGTCCTATTCCCACAGGAAAAGGATTGTGTTTTAAGATTAAAAATAATTTCATCATGGCCTATTAAAGGTGACAGCCATATTGTACGTAGCATTTCTATTCATTTTTATTTTAGCCACAAAAATTTCGAAAATACTAAAGTTTTGGGTGAATTTTCGAGGTTAAAGTTTAGTAAAATCATCTTGGATAAAGATTGATTGAAAGTCCATTTCTACTTAGTTTAAGACTTAAAAAAAACGCTGTGGTTGAGTCTTTGTGTCCAATATTTTTCATAGAAACATTTAAATAAATACAAACATCTAACCGTAATCTCAAAGCCAAACAGTTTGTTCCTCAGCTAAATAAACAAACAAACAGGTGAGCCCCTGACCCTCGTCTCCCAGTTCTTCAGGGCCTTTTTCAGGAAGGGCCCCCACAGGGCCCCACAGGGTCCAGGTGGGACCCCGATCCAAATCCCCTCAGCCTCTCCCTGGAGGGGTGGGGGGCTGCCCACAGGAGAGCACTTGCTCCCCTTGGGGCTCAAATATCCGCCTGGCGCTCCACATTCACAACACCGGGGCAGCACTCCTCCCTCCCTCACCCCCAAACACTGCAGTACTTAAACAATTGCATCTTTACAAAATGTGTTTGTTTACCTCCTTGTTGTACAATTTACACAACAATCCAGCATCTGCGTACATCATTAGATTCAACTTTATTTTTATTTATGTTGTTGCACACAGCACCAGTGCAACAAAATGCATCATTTTAAATCCGACTGAAACATGTTTTAGTACAGAAACCTCTGACTGACAAAAAAAAAAAGTCTCTGCAGATTTTCCGCACTGTCCAACAGCTAAAGGAAAGGCAGGAAATCTCCAGCTATTCCTCAGCACAGTGTGAGAGAATGTGTCCCCCTCAAAAACCCTCCAATCGTTTCATATTTAAAAAAAAAAGAAGAAGAAAGAAATCCACTCTATCCCAGAGAGAATTCAAACACAGTGAGCAACTTCTGTGGCGCGTAGGCAACTTCACCCCTCTATCAATATTTAACCGCCTATTGATTCGAGAATAAAAGCAATGTTGTAAAATGTCACTCCCAAAATAAGTGTGGCTTTATTAAAAATAAATATCCCCCCCTCATTGAGTCAAATTGCGGCAGTCAGGATATGTGTGTGTGTGTGTGTGTGTGTGAGTGTGTGTGTGTGTCACGCTGGGCCCAGTGTGTTTGTCCTGAAAGGTCTGCGCTCACTTCATTGGCCCTGCTCGTCCCTTTGAAGTCGACCACAGAGCGAAATGAACACAGTCCCAATATTTGGCTCTCTACGTTCTTCTCTTCCTTTCTCTCGTTTTATTTTTTTTCTCAGGGAAGCAAATTGACTCTCCTCAGGCTTTGAGGGGGATTCGACAAATACTTACATACATATATATATATATAACTGCCACATATATTTAAGCCTGTATCTGAAGAGTGTTTTTTTCAATTTCTTTTTAAACAAAAGGTTAGTTTAGGATACTGAGAAATGAAGACAACGTGTAGGAAAAGAAAAGCAGATGAGTCATCATGTGAGTCATCATCTTTAGACAATTGTGAGACAGGAATGTGTGTGTATCCAAATCCGCCATAACTCCACACTCTCCCACAATCCTCTCTCTCGACAAGGCCGGCCCACAAGAGGGTTCACAAAAAAGAGAAGAAAAAAAAAACGTCCCACAAAAACAGAGAGGTATGTAAAATCTTTCCTCTTGATCCTGCCCTCCTTATCCTTCAGAGCACATCTCAGCCAAAAAGCCAAAGTCCTAGTCGAGGAGTGTGGGGGTTATGGGGGAAAGCACACTGCTGTCAATCACATGTCACATAGTCCCGCCCCCCTCATTAGGGAAGGTAAACAATAAAGAGAGCCGATGAGAGACGTGACCAGGCAACACCAGAGCAGGGCAGGCTGGGTAACCAGACACCCAGGAACAAACAAAACACCCTGCAGCCACTCAGAACCCCCCCTCCACGTAACCCCGCCTCTCCCATAAGAGAGAGAGGTTAAAGACTTGGAGGAGTGTGTACAACTCACATGGTGGGTGCGTATTCAGATAACCCTTGCCGTGCACGCCAACGGTAACCATGTGAGTCTGAACAAGGCACACAAGAATGCGCTGGTTCAAATCCCCATGAACCCCTCCCCGCCCGGTCCCTGCGATGCTAAATGTATTCAAGAGAGAAAACTTGGTCCAAAGCCTCGTTCTCTCAAAGCGAGGAGAGACCGTCTTACGTGCATCTATCTTTCTCTCACATTTCCTGTCTCACACACACACACACACACACACACACACACACACACACACACAGAACAACGGTGTGACATCAAAGGATTTGATCCACTGCTTCATATGTCGAGAGACGTCCTCCAGAGTCTAGACATTTACGACTACAAACTTATTCCCCGTCATTTTACTTTTTCTTTTCCTCTCTGCTCTGCTCTCTTTGCCTCTTTTTCTTGTGTAAAAGGCCTCCAAAAGCTGGTTTTGGCTGAGGTCCAAGTGGAGTCAAGAGACAAAAAGTGTCACCAGAGGAGAAGAAAGGAATGGCTGATAAATACAAACTATCTCAACAGCAACCAGGAGATTTGATCCTCTGTTTCATAGCAAGCAGACGTGTAATGATCTAATTCTTGATTTAAGGCAAGGTGTTAAAATCGGAACAGATCTGTTTTTATCCAGTACTGACCACATTAAAAGTAGTTGAGAGTTATTGTGTCTGTTTCGTCTGAGCTATAGAGCTCCATCATTGTCCAATCAATGATTAAAAACACATTGATGAGCCTCAATGTTGCATGTTCATTTCATCAATGGACATGAGCAATTCTGAGTCAATCCCACATACACCATCCTGACGCTGTAAATACTCACAAGTGCACCAAATGCGTGTAAATCTGAAAAATAGTCCCCAACACATGCACAATTTACTACTGTTTGAGCTACAAACTATAGTGCTCAGCTGTTTTAGGAAATATCTGTCTCCTGATTTTAAAGATTTATGTCTTCAGTAGGAGCCACTGACAGGGTCAGGGACAACGTTTTATGGTTAGTTTTGGTATTTTCATGGGAATTGTTGACATTAAGAAAAATAAAGAATATCACCAGCTTTACCGTTTATTTCCAGGAAACTGATGTTTACAGGCAACTTAAACTAAAACTTAAAACCTTTAATATTCTCCTGTTGATGTAACTAGCTTGGTTTTCCACCGTCCTGACTCACAAACTGATTCGCTATGAAAACCTCTATGAGACCGTACAGCTTTTAAAAACTGAAACAAGTTAGTTTATGAGACACTGAGCAAGCAGAAAAACTCACTTGTAACTTTTTAAAACCCAGGCAGATCCAGAAATCTGAAGCATGAATATAAAACAGAAGACACATCTGTTCCACCATATGTTAGAATAACCAGCATATAATATCATGTTAGCTACACTACAGGAGGCACTTGGAAAATACTTAAAGTCACATCTTCTGGGGGAGCAATGAGAATATGAACATTTAAAGTACTTTATCGTCGTTTTTTGTGTCACCTTTTTTGTCACCTATTATTATTTTCCTAAATTCCCCCAAAAAGTCGTGGAACCAAGGTACTTGTTATCGGCGGTTCCAGTCAACTAGCAAGCCTGAAAGAGTTGGCAACATCATCAAAACTCGCCTATGTGATAGGATTCCACAGTGCACCTAATCAATCAGGGTCTGTAGCGCGCCGCCCCGATGTGTTACAAAGCCCAAATAGATTTACAAAAGTAAGTGTGTGTGTGTGTGTGTGTTTGTGTGTCAGGGGTGTGGAGAGGGATAAGCTCCTGCATAGGATTACATATTGATTTTAAACATATAAAAAAGCTTATCATATCAAACCGTAACAGGAAAAACTCTGGGACCCGGCTATGCATAAATCCCTTTTAGATGGTGACAGGGCGTCCACTTTAAAACACACACACACGGGCCCTCGAAGCGAGCCAATACACAGTTTTGTGTGTGTGCATACATAGGTGTGAATCGGTAAGCAGATAAAGAGGGCATAGTGGATCAATTTTATGGCAGGGAGATGAGAGTGTGGCATACAGATGGCATTTTCCCACCTGGCATCACACCAAGAAGGTACAAGAGAGGTGGTTATCACGGAGCATGCTCATGATACATCAACGCCGGCCCAACAGCCTCCACTCGACCCAAACTCTTTGCACATTTAATCAAACTCAGAAAACTTTTTATAACATCATGATGTTGGAGAAACGCGTCACTGTGTGCCATTGTTTCTACTTTTCTCTTTTAATCCAGCTCAGAGGCTCTCTGTCCATTACTGTATTTCTATTAATATGTGTTCTCTATTAGTGGGATTATTATTTCTGGACCTGCCTTTAAACCTCTATTTCAGTTAATATCTCCATGTAGTTGATGCTGATTGTTAAGATCAAAACTGCAGCAAAACAACTAAGGTCCCCAAATTATAAAGAGTATTATTGCTGTTTAGTAATCATGAAATGTTATACAGCAATACATTTAAGATTATAACTTCCTCCCTGCTTCTGTATCTCCCACCTCTGAAGTATTTCCTTTCCTCCTCTGTAACGGCGATATGTGTTTGAAATTTGTTTTATCACGACACAAAAAATGACTGTTGAGATCTTCTAAGTCATAAAAATAAATCTAAGAAAACTTTTGAAGAATTTGTTCTTTAGCAGAATATCAGCTTCAGAGTTGATTTCAGAGGAATCCTCTCCTCCTGACTCCTCTTTGCACCTCAAAGCACTTTCGTCTTTCTTCCTCTCGTCCTCTCATCCTCCCTCTCACGTGTCATGCAGCTCAAGTCAGCAATACAAATGTAGAATGAAACGTCATGAGTCAAACTTTTTGGTCTCTCTCTCTCTCTCTCTGTTCTGGTCTGCAGCATCAAACGGAGACTGAGCCAAGCAGCTAAACCCAGTTAACTTAATATCTCCTGCTTTTAACTCTCGTCAAAATCTAAAATGTTTACACTAATATACAGACTAATCTTACGATCTTAATCTTACTTTATGACAGTGTTTACAAAATCATCCAAGTCTGGTGCAAATGGACAGGCAATATTTTTAATAACTTTTTATACTAAAATGCATAGAAATAAACTGGCATTAGCATTGTTAGCCAGTTAGCTGTAGCACACATTGACCTGGACAGACTGTGTGTATATGATGAAGACTGTGATCAAATATGTAACTATGTGGGGCGACTGAGAGGAAGAGATAGAGCCAGAGTAGTGTGTGTGTGTGTATCATTGCAGGTTTATATTTTTCTCAGCAGGTGTGTGTCAGGGCAGGTGTATCTTATCGAGATGTGTGTGTGTTTTTTTCCCTCCCTCTGCTCTGACTCACAGTGCACTCTGTCTCTGTGTTATCGACTGGCCAACCAAATCAGCAATTACTTGCCGCCTGACCATCGCTCAATGGACCTGCCCAAGCACCAAATAAGAGCTGGGGAGATGGGTGGTGAACACACACACACTCACAAATAGACACACATATAAAGACAGACACACAGGTGGACATACAAACACACCTGTGAGATATAAACACACAGATGCAGAAAACACACACACACACACACACACACACACACACACACACACACACACACACACACACACACACACACACACACACACACACACACACACACACACACACACACACACACACACACACACACACACACACACACACACACACACACACACACACACACAAGCTCTCTTCCCAGCAGCTCAGAACTATCTGTGGCTCCTACAGAAAGGTAGAGCCTGTGAATGTTAAGTGCCTCCCTTAGGGAAGAAAATAAGTTAGTCAGCTGCAAATCTAACAAGTCCACATGAAGGCAGAGAGGAGCGCGGTGACACGACACACACCACCTCTCCACCTCACACACACTATCTCTGCTCTCTCACCTCCACACACACAGACAAGCAGGCGGACACACGATACACATCCGATACATAAAGAAATACAGACACACACACACACACACACACACACACACACACACACACACACACAAAAAGACAAAAGCAGACTTGCACACACACTTCAGCTCATTACAATAAACAAAGAAACACACACACAAAGTGAAAGCAAACTCACTGCTACAAACGACACACACTGGCATATGAACCAGAGAAACTGAAATTCTCTCATTTGACTCGAGCTGTGGACACGCTGCAGCTCAATAAATATAAATAAATAAAATGGCCGTGCGAAGCCAGAAGAAATCAACCTGGACGCAGGCAGCGTGGCACCGTTTGCAACTCCTGCTTGGCTACGCATGTCTGCTCCCCCCTCAACCCCCTCCCTACCTGGCCCACCTCCTTTCTTGCTAATTACAATTGATTTATTATGGACCCGGTAGCTTATCAGGCGCCCGGTGAAATTACAATGGGTGTCCGAAGGCTGTGAGGAGAAAGAGGGGTTGGGGATGGGGGCGGTGGTGGTCAATGTCGAATGGCAAAATCAATTAGCATTGATTGGCAAAAGGTTCATTTTGCCAAAGAGGACGCAGTCGAAGGGGATTAAACTTCCCTGGCCCCCTGACAACTTTGATACGACACAATGGCTGCTTTTCTGGCTGCGGTATAGTTAACAAGCTTTCAATAATATAACCGCATCTGTTTTTTTTTTTTACCTCGCAAAACCGTCTCTCAATGTGACTGGATTTCAAATCAGGCATCGGCTAGTCGGGGACTAGGTAGGAAACAGATAGCATTGATCAAGCATCAGGAAGTGAAATCCCTCACAAGCTCGCATCTTAATCCTCATCAAGAAGCCGACGCAGAATTCAAATCATCCTGTTTCAGGCTCTTGATGAAGGCTGGCCAACAGCCATCATAAAACCATACAGGTGGAGAAAGGTGGATTAGACAGTAGCTTTACTTTCTCTTTATTACCAGGAAATGCAAACTCTGTTTGTCTTCTCTAGTAGCCATTTTGACAGCTAAAGAAACATTATCAGATGTTCTGAAAAGTGACTCCCTGACAGATTGTTGGTTATTTTGCTTCCCATTTGCAATCAGTAGCACAATCCAGGAGATTATTCTAAATCAGTAGTGATCCTGATTAATTTAAGTGGAATCATTTGATTGTCAAAATGATTTGCTAACGACACAAAAATAAGAGTTTGAAATTTAACAGTGCAAGTAAGTTTGTTAGTAAAACAGAGAGGAGAATAAATCCCAAGAACTCCTCAGTGTGTGTGTGTACGTGTGTGTGTGTGTGTGTGTGTGTGTGTGTGTGTGTGTGTGTGTACGTGTGTATCTTACCCTCTATGGCCAGCATGGCTCTCAGCTCTCTGTTCAGCAGTTCGAAGCGTCTCTCCAGATCGTGCTCTTTCTCCCTGTGGCAAGTTAGAAAGAGAGAGGAAAAAAAAACACACAGACAACAAAGTTCATCAATATGTTAATGACTAAATCATTAAGCACTTAAAGAAACCTGCAATAAACATTGATTCAGCTACTCGCCTGAACCTTCTCTGGCTTCGCATTAATCTACTGCACATAACTGATACACATACTGCGCTCGCACAGCCCTAGGTGAATGTGAATGTGTGTGAGGAAAAAAAAGGGAATATAAAGAGAAAAGAAAAAAGTGAAAATGCATAAAAAACGAGTGACGAGAAGAATAAAGGAGAAGGAAAAAGACAATGAAATAAATGTGAATCTACTGTATTGACATGCCATGAGTGTGTGTGGTCTACATGTGTGTATGTATGAGTATATGTGGGGTATGTGTGTGTGTCTGTATGCAGCACAAATTAAATTCTTTCCTCTTTCAGCCATATTAAAAAATGAGCTTATTCGGTCCCTAATAGAATTTGTCCTTCACAGGCGCCTTTTCTCTTCGCCTCCACAAAGAGAGAACAGAAAGGGCTAATAATCAGCCCTTCTGTCAATTGGCCACTTTAAAAGCCTCCCCTTTCCCACGATATAATGTGATTATGAATACTTCAATCTCTCCTCCACTTGCACACTTTGAAATCCCAACAGCCTCAAATGAAAAAAAAAGGCTGAGTGTATACATGTGTGTCTCCACCTGTCGCAGCTGACCACATACAAAGAGACTAGCGATAGAGTGATGATCGCCACATTTCTATTGATTTCATATCCCATCCACATGTAAATCAATGAGTGGATAGACAGAGGGGGTGAATGGAGTGGAGAGTACACTCCCACCCTGTGTAGCTTTGATGAGTTTGATCTAATGCTTGAATAGAAGTGTGATGTTTCCACGCTTTTAGTGCCTATCACTTCACAAAAAACTAACAGGTGCTAATGGCGTCTGGCTTGAAAAATAGGGCATTGTGGATGTGGTCGGTTTTTGAGATACATACAGCAGAGAGAGCTGGTTCTGTCGTCTGATGAGTGCGTTCTTCTTGTTGACCAACATGAACCACTCCTGCATCATGGCCTCCTCCTCCTCCTTGTTGTTGCCTGGAAAATGCACACAAACACACACAAAAACAAGCAGAGTTACTCACATGATAATACACCATTTTCAATAAACTGTTGATATTTATGCCTCAGTTGTTTCCTTGCATCCATTTGAAGCAATAAAGACAGTAGTTAAAAGAACAAGCTAAAATACAGTAAAGTGAGCTTGATAGCTAAAGGTTAATTTTCTACCATCATTTGTGTCTTTAAATAACAAAATTAGAGCATACATACATACAAGCATACACAAATGAAAGAGATGATGCAGATACATGACTCAGTCTTTTTTGCCACTGCAGAGTCAGTCTGTCCACCAGATATTTATGTGTGTTTATACACTGCTCGCTTATGTTCCTTGTGTAAACATTCACACACTTCACACCATGTCTTCACAACGTCGATACGACTTCAACCCAAGCGGGATTAACTCGGCGATTACCGTCGAGCGCCTTTACAGAGTGGAGCCTCTCACTGTAGGGCAATACATATCCCACCAATCACTCAGCGGAGCCTTCAAAAAAACCACATCTCTGGTACTCTCCGACGCTTAGTGTAATATCTGCTCAACACACGGCGAGCTAGCAAGGCTCAGATGCATGGCTAATGTAAGCTTCGCCCACGCCTGGGGCTAAAGCTCTGTGCTGTAACTTACTTACAGGGTACAATGGGATACGCACAACTGATAAGGATAAAGCACACTGAATGGAAACCTTCACATGTTAGCCACAAGAACAGCCTCCATTGGTCATGTTTGACCTGGAGGAAAGACTGGGAGACGATCCGTATGACAATTTCAAAAGTGATTCAGTGATTTGAAGACCAATTATTAAGGAGTTATTTCATGGCAGTTTTGCATCTTAATGTCTTTCAATACTGAGATTAGCACGAGATGACAACTACATCCAAGTCGTTAAAGTTTACTGGTGGTGTTAAATGCATTTTAATTAGGGCTGTCAATCGATTAAAAAATGTAATCTAATTAATTACATACTCTGTGATTAATTAATCAAAATTAATCACATACATAATTAACAGTGCCTGAACCGATACTTTAAGAAAGTAAAAAAAGAAAAGAAAAAAAAGGGTACTAAACAACAGTTGGTGGCATTAAAGAACGGCTTGTTTATTGCTAAGGCCATATGGTCAAAATGAAATGATTTAATAATAATGTATAACAATAACTTATTTCACTAGTAAATTGCTGTTGAACCATCAGATGGGAAAAGGACATTTACAATAACTTCAAATGCATCACAAGGCTGTAGTTTACCAGTTTCATTGAACGCACCGTCCGTGTTGTTTTTCCAACGGCAGCTGCACATTGTTACATCCCGGTGTTGAATCCTCTACAGTAAAACACAGTCAAACTTTACACCGTTTAGCGTTAGCTGTCAGCATTTTAACCGTGTTTAATCCAGCTACTAGCTAGCGGTAGGCTAACGTTAGCTGCTGTCAAGTATAGTGTTAACTAGCGTCACGTGCAGCGGTGTTTGTGTTTCAGAGCATCAGAGAGAAGTGCAGACATATCAGTGGCACCAGATTTCAGTAGCCAGGGTTGGCAGGAAGAAGATTTTTACAAGTAAATGTTCCAATTAATAATCCAGGCAGAAATCTGCGTTATTTTTTAAACGCGTTATTTGTTCTCAGATTAATTAATCGAAATTAACGCGTAATTTTGACAGCCCTAATTTTAACACAAATAAGGTTGGTAAACAGCAGTTAAAGCTATAGTGCTTAGTTTCTGTCTCCCCCATGAGGAATTCTAAGTAATAACACAGTTTCTTTGTAGCCAAGGAGGACACGGAGGATTAAAAAACATGGACTCTTCAGAAGAGGTAATTATCGTCACTTGATTTACTGCGTGCGAAAGTTGCCGGATGACACCAGTTTCTGAATATAGCCATACTGAGAAATACAGAGAGAGTTGTGTGGAGCTGATAGTCTTAAAAAGCTTTATATCAACTCATTTGACAATGGCTTGAATGTAACGGACGTTCATTAATATCATAGTTACGCACTAAAGCTTTAAACAGTCTTTTATTTTCAAATGTGATCTGTTGACTAGCAGATAAATGCTGTTTTGGTATCATTAAGACAAAACCTTCAATTACATATTTGAATTTGCATCTAATGTATGTAGCTAAAGTGACAGGATTGGGATTTTAAATGTATTAACATGTTCTCCTACAAAAACGTATAAAATCTAAAACTGATATATGTGATTTGAGTCTCTCCAGATTAATACAAAATTGGAGTAAATTACAGGATGGGCAGCAGAGTAAATACCAGTTTCGAGATGTAGACCTGTGTCAGTGCTTTCGGTTCAGTATGTGTGTTAAAGCTGACATGTAGATCATTATAAAATACAATTTTATTCAAAGGATTTTTGTTTTGATATTCATTTGTATTTTGCATTTTGTTTTGTCTCTGTCATTTTGTAAATAAACTCTGCTGTGGTCAGTTCAGTGAGCACTGTTTATGTCTAGAATTGGGATATAAGCTTTGTGGCACTGGAGGCCATTTAAACAGCGACAGCAGCATTAATCTGACACTCAGTGCGTCTGTGAAGAGAAGGAATGGATGAAAACAGAGGACGCCAGATGAAAGATCGTCTTAAGGCTTATGTTATTATCTCTCGCTGTTTTTTCTCTCCCTTTCTCAAGAGGAAGGTTTAATAGCTGAGAAGCTACGACAGGCATCATAACAGAATTAACACTAAGAAGACATTTCATACCACTTATTTATTAATTGGGGGCTCTATGAATAATAAAAAAGGCATTGGTGCGCTGTATAATGGAAGAAAAACATGTATGCCAAGTTTTGATGTTTTATATTTTTTCATTCTTTTCTATATAGAAAGCATTCCGGCAATTGTTTCTTTAACTTGTTTTTCAAATGGCTTTTGCACTCCTTTTTTTCTGATGGATTCAAACATCTGCGATGCATTGTTTTAAGCTCATTCTACTTATGCTTTTATTGGAAGACTATACATTTAAAAAAAATAGGTTCGGTGCTTTATGGGCACCTAAACATTGATCACAATCTCTGCATAATGACTGATTCAGCTGCTCAGGACAGGAGAAAACCAGTCAAACACACACACCACTGCTCATTGCAGAGGAGAGGGAGTATTGGGCCGATGCGTCATTGACGACAAAAGGCAGGCGCGTGGATGTGTGCGCGGACACCGGTGCGTGTGTGGACATTTGTGATACTCTGAGCCAGCAGATGTATGTAATTTCATTTAGGAAGGTGGAGCGGGGAGGGAGGGGGGAGAGAGAGAGAAAAAAAAGAATGCGCGAATGAAAGAAAGCTTCAGGATTTAGCGGAATCGGGGGCTCGTGGATTACTGTAGTCAACTTTGAAACGGACGACACTCGGAGGGGGGATAAAGCCGGCGCTGACAGGTCATTGTGCTGCCTCGAAGTCAAATAAAACAAGCAAATAATAATGGCAAATATTAAGCTCCTGTGACATTGTGGCGAGGCAGGCTGGAAGACGAGGGGGGATTATAAAGCTATATCCCCCACCGCTAGCCAGGGAGCAGCTACCAGCCAACAACCAGCCACATTTTATGAAAGGAGGGAGGGAAGGCGAAGAGAGGGAGAGAAAGAAAATGAGGAAAGAGAGAAAGGCAGGGAGGTCAGAGGAAAGGTATGGGAGGTAGGATAGGAGGGAAAAAAGGGTAGAAGGAAGGAGAAAGGGAGAGACAAGGCAGGGATGAACAGAGGGGAAAATGGTGAATGTGGAAGCGACTGGAGGGAGGGACGAAGGGAATAAGGGCAAGCAGGTGAGCAATTTCAAAGCCAAGAAAGAAAGGAGGGGATGGAGGGATGCAGGGAGGACGAGTGGCGACAGCTGCTCAGCATCCTCCTCCCTTCACTCAACCTCTCTAGAGTTGAACTCTGACCTCCAGATACTACCTGACTTAAAGAGACAGCAGTGTGTCTGCAGTTTTTTTTGGACTAAATCGAGTCACATTTCCTTACGTCTACTGTTTATGTTTGGGAGATAAAGCTCTTTAAAACCCATTCAAATAAATAAATCAATATAAGACAAATCTGGGAATTAGATAGTGGAGAACTTCATAATAAATTTAGGGGAGTGGCATTCAAAAAATACCTATCTATCTAATACCTACCTAAGTTATTCCCTACTGTATTTAATATCGACAGTGACTGCTATGTTTACCAACACTGCAACAAACAATTATTTTCATAATTTTTATGAATCGCTTCTTTGTCTTTTATTTAGTCTGTACAATGTCAGAACATAGTGTGAAATAGCCGTCTCAATTTCACAAAGCACAAGGGCGCATTTTCCAGTTGTTTGTTTTGTCCAAAACCCAAATATATTCAAATTACAAGCAGAAAATCCTAACCTATGTGACGCTGGAACCAGAAAACATTTGTCATTTTTGTTTGATAAATTGTTTAAACGATAAGTCGAGAATTTCTTTCTGTGCTAATCAATCAAGCAATCAATCAATAGATTGTTTTAGCACTGTTAACACAATGTAATCAGTGCCTTAGCTTAACTGCATGTTACTTAAAGTGACCAGTGAAATAAGGCAACGTACATTTAAAAAAGCATTTAAAAGCAATGGTTGTTTCAGTTTTATGTATAAACAGAAGACTACTGAATATGTGCTGTACTTAAATAAACTGAGGCTCTAATGCAGGGTTGGGGGGTTTGATTCCCACTGGGACAACCCCTTTTCTAAAACTGTATCCACTCGCTGTCACTGTAATGAGCGCGCCCACCAAATGGCATATGTTAAGAGTGACAACAGAGAAAAAAACTGGTGAACGTTGTGTTGTATGTAGACAAATGGTGTAAATATCCCTGGCAAACACCACTGACACTGTGTCTGTGAATCCAGCCTTGGCTCTGGGAAGCTGTGGATCCATCCTGGCTCTCAGGGGGCCATCTTGGATCAAAGCATCTGGCGGTTTGGCAGGTTGCATTCTAGGTCTTGGTGCTTGCCTTACACGCCATTTCTCAGTGCTCAACACAGAGCAGGGCAGAGCAAAAAACAAGCCAAAACCTACTGAGACTGGAGCAATAAGTTTGGCATCGGTACAATGTTTGATCAGGACATCAAAGGATTAGTGAAATATGTCTGATGGAGATACACAGGGTTTCCCTACCTACAGGAAACTATCATCATTAATATCATGTTTGGTGTTACCTCAGCTATCACTGTTGCTGTGATGGTGAGAAACACACAAGATACAATCAACTCAGACACATATACACACACACAGCCAAGATACAACTGATACACACATCCCGACAACCTCTCTATCTGATTGTCTGTCTCCCTCTTCTCTTGTTTCACTCTGTCTGTCTCACAAACACAACCGGGATACAATGACATGAACTGCCGTGTGTAGAGGGGGACTGTTATCCTTAAGGAATGAATAAAGGCTGGTTAGCCAGGGTCAATGTCTGTTTGTATGCATCCGTATGAGACACAGAGAATTAGAAAAAAGAAGGAAACAGAGAGAAGGAGAGACAGGGTGAAAAGACAGCATGAGCCTCTATAGCCAAATAAGATTAAGATAGCTATCTTGGCCACTGTTCCATTCAGTGTAGATAGGAATAATGAAACCCACCCTGAGGTGGTCAAACTGCTGTTGCTGCTGCTACTGGTGGCCTGTGCCGTTTTTAATTAAGTCTGTAATGCTACTATGCTAGGTCTCACTAAATGCAGTCAAGGGGTAGTTTTAGTGAGTAAATACTCTTTTAAATGGACTCTTTTCATTTGCTAAGATACCCAAAGCTGCCAGGCATACAAACAGTAAGATAGTGTTTTTTGTATAATGTATTGGGGAATCTGTAGAGCAGGTAGATAGTCCGTGACCCCTAGGGGGTCCTCAGAGTTAGTGCAGGGGGGCCACCAAATTATTTAAAAAATATATTTTTATGAAAGTTTCTTTTTACAAAAAAAAAAAAGAATCCAATGTATTAATAGCAAAGATAAATTGGCCTTTTGTGATTTGTGAAAAAAGTACATATTAAAGATAAGCTTACTGTAAGGTAGCAACTAGGGCAGCCATACAGTTAAGCTTAAAGATTCACTGTGCCTTCCACATGTATGTTTAACGTTAGAAAATGATGTCCATTTATTGGTCTCTCTTTCAGCTAAGGGGTCCCTGGCCTAAACAACGTTGAAGCCCCCTGGTTTAAAGGGTTTGATAGTCTCTTGGTTCATCTGTCCTCAACATGCACACACTTCATTGTTGCTTGGTGACTAAAGCAGCCATCAATAGGTGCAATGTTGCACTTAAACGGCAATTAATGATGGTTTACATTATGAATTTGCTGTCAATTATTTGTTTAATTAACCTTTTCATGTATGAAATGTCAGAAAGTGGTGAAAAATGCCTCTTACAATTTCCTTAGAGGCCAAGGTGACATCTTTAAATTGCTTGTTTTGTCTGAGCAACAGTCCATAACCCACATGCATTCAACTTATAATTATTTTAAACAGTGAAAAGAAGAAAACATTCAAGACGCTGGAAATAGCAAATGATTGGCATTTCTGCTTTATAAATCACTTAAATAATTAACTGATTATAAAAATAGTTGTCAATTAATTTTCTGTCGTTCAACTAATATAAATATATATAACTAAGATAAATTGACTAATTGCTTCAGTCAATACTGGGGGCAACGCAGGGGTCAATACTTTGACCTTCTAGTTGCGGGACAGCCTTTCGACCATTAGGCCATCAGGCCACTTACAAACTACTACTTATTTGTTTAAACATTACGTAATCATTACATTATATTCTGTGAGGTACAAGCAGGAAATCCTTCTCTTGTCTTCACTAGAAAAACTTCCCGTTGCCTTGAAATTGGGAGCTTGGATAACAGGGAAAATGAATGAGACAGAAAGAGAAAAACATTAAAAGCTGTGATCACAGCACGTTCATCTCATTTCTTATCCCACCATTTTGCCATTTAATCCAATAGCTGCTAATCCAATTTGTCTATCGGACATGTAAAAAGGCAGGGAGGAGGAGAAAGAAGGAGAGGAGGAGGAGGAGGAGGAGGAGGAGGGAAAGGGAGGACGTAGAGCTGAACTTCTCTTCTGTGTCCAAGTCACTTTCTGAATTGCTGTTTATTTAGGGACGAGCCGCACTTGTGTCTCTCCCATCGTTCTCTCCATCTGAACGTCAAGCCCGTCTGATATCAGTGGGGATCAGGGAAGATGAAAGCCAAAGACGCATGAAAGGAAAAGTGAAAAAGAAGGAAGAAAAAGAACAGGATGAACATTGTTTCCTGTGATTAGGTAAGAGCTTGTTAAAAGGCTGTCACTGCAGCGATGTGAATATGCATGACAGGGGCCGGCCTAATCAGAGAGGTCTGTGGCGAGGACCGAGGGGAATTGTGCGTATGTAGCCTACTGAAGACTTGATTTAATTAATGTGAGTAGAGGAGTGTCTTGTTATGAAGGATACACAGGGAGACTGAAAGTGTCGCTTGTAAGCAAGAAATTCAGCTTAAGCCACACAGCATAATCTAAATCCTGCAGTAGTTTAGGAGATTTAGGAGAGGAAATTTCCAGTTCAAAAAATGTTTACATAAAGTTAATAATCAGAATTGACAGTGTACTCCCTTGACTCTATTCTTCACCCTTCTTCTAATGTTACACTATAAAAGCAGAATCACATTTCTTAAAAGCTCTTATTCAGAGTGACACACACTAAGTGCACTGAGTTGCAGCAATTTCCCATTCAGCATTCTCCATGCTCAACACTTGTTATAACTGTATGAATCAACCCCCTCCCACCTCAAATAACCCAATGTCATCTACATTTCACATGTGATTCCTCCTGCTCTCTCCTCCTCTATTCGGCTCTCTGCTGGAGTGGTGCTGAGGGCTATTTTTTCCGGGGAGGCTTGTTCGAGGCCTTTTTAGCTGCCCTCAATGGCACAATGGTCCCAGCATATAGAGCAGATTCCTGCTTTATTGAACCTGTGTATAATGTCTGGTGAATGGAACACATTAACCGATTCACACTCACCTCTTTGCCTTCCCCGGATAGAAATGGGGGAAAAGTAAAATAAGAAAGAGAAAAAAGAAAAACCTTCTCTCACACTGAGGCACAATGACTGCCTTTTCCACCAATGTCATTTGTCAACCACTGCTTGCTTTACAACTTACAAAAGAGGTGGAGGTAGGGGAGAGAAGCAGGAGTGGCAGAGGACTGGCAGAGGGATGAATCGGGTATTTTCCATAATGATAAGTGAGGCTGCATAATTATTTGTTTCTAATTACAAAGTGTATATAATGTTGGAGGCATATATTTCAGTCAGTATGGTGACGATGGAAAAGAACCTGACTTCGGGTCACATTGACCCGTTTTAAATTTTTGTTTTATATCAGAAAATATGGGACGTAGAAATAAGCGCTGAAAATGTGTATTTTATCCAAAATAAAAAAATGTAAACGTTGGAAAAAGCAACAAAAAAAAGCAAAAAAAAAAAAAAAAAAAAAATTGGGGAAAAAAAGTGTTTTTTTCAAGGTTGAAGGGAAGACAACACAAGGGTTAACATGCAGAGCTTCTGAATTAATTATGTAAGATATTGTGTAATGATTTTGGTTTCCATAATCAAAAATCACAAAAAAATCAGCATGGGTCAAGTGTTAAAATATTGAAGTACATATAAAATGTCCAATTAAAAAAATCCCTGAGAACAATAATGGTTTGAAATTAACACCTGCTGATGTGTTAGTAGTTAATCAAAAAGGAGTAACATTTGTCCTGGGATAAAAAAAAAAGGCTCACCCACCACAATGATCAATAACTATGATCTGGTCACCAGTTAACCAGTATAAACTCATCATGAGTCAGTCAAATCAAAACACAGCTGCAGATGAATATCTGCAATCTGTCCTTCTAGGTAATAGCTTGACAGCCTGATGCTGGCAATGATACAACATTAACATTACTGTGTTTACTGTCAATAAATATAAAACAAAAATAAACATAAAAAGATTGAGTAACATATGGGTTGGGTAATATGTTTAATTACTACAATGGCTGTTAAATACAGCATGACTCCGTCTTCTAGAAATAACATTTATATACAAATTTGTTTTGCCAAATGCATTTTTGAGAAAATGTTTAGTAACAGCTGCTTGGATTATGCTCACTGGCAAAGTCTTTCCAGTGAAGGAAGTGCTATGTACTTTTTGGAGCTGCATGGAGACTTGAGACTGGGGTTAGCATCCCGATCCCTGCGTGTGGTTAGGTTTAGGGAAATATTGTGGTTTCAATTAAATATTAAAAAAACCAAACACGTCCTGTGCTTCAAGTCAGTGGTGACCTTTTCAATATTTAACCAATACCACAATCTGTCCCTTACCTTAACCAAGTGCTGTGAGTTCCTACACATAACCATAAAAAACATTACTCATGCTTTAATTGCTACGAGACAGATATTGTTAGAAAAACAAATAAAATGGGAATGAACACTTTGCAGATACATTAAAATGTTTCGTCATTATTTTAATAAAACCGCATTTCAAAAGATATTTGCTATTGTACATTGGTAGCATATAGGCTTTTCCAAGGAACAGGATGGTCAAAAGACATGTACTTTTGTCTCTGAAGTTTTTTCTTAATTTTTTACAGAGACCCCTAATCATGACTGGTGCTCTGTAAAATCTTGCAAAAGTGCGTGCCATTACAATTTTAGCTGTTCTCGTGCAGCCCTGACCATGAGCACTTTTTCAAAGGGAGATGAACTATGGACGGTAGGATTGCCAAAGCCTTTTTTAATGAGCAGGAGAGTGCACGTATATCCAGTGCCTATCATGTCACTGTTTGAACATTTGTATTCAGAGACTATGTTAAACACAGACGATAGGTTTGTCCTGCTAATATGTTTCCTCCTCTCATCCTCCTCTCTTAAACACACACGCCTCCTTGCTCTCCTCTGCTAACTCTCCCATTTACACACACACACACGCGCACACACACACACACACACACACACACACACACTTGGGCAAACATGTTTGACCTCAGAGCTAACAGTAGGCTAACCTCCAGACACCTCTCTCATTCCTCCAACTTGGAGGTTAAGAAGAAGTGGGGGTGTGGGCAAACAGAGTTCACATAATAGACTAACTCTGGAGATGAAATGCTCATAGTGGGAGTCTTCCCTTTGCGCGCACACACACACACACACACACACACACACACACACACACAGTTGCTTGTACAGAAGGGTGAAGAGTATGCTAGCGTAAGAGAAGTCATTTATGCAGCTTTCTTTCTCCTATTGACTGTAGCTCTTCTCTTTAACCTCTTTCCTCTTGTTTGAATTATTGAAATCAAATGCGTGTTTGACTCTTTAATTGACTATTGACTAAAATAAGGTCAGATTAGAACAAAACCAATGCAATTTCTGGAGTATTTTTATGTTTGTCTAGCAGAACCAGCCAAGCTGTGACAATCACACAAATACAATCCATCCCCCTTCTCAACTCGACCCCCACATCTCCTCCCCTCCCTCCGCCCCACTCCATCAAATTGTGTTTTTGCTACAAATCAATAAACATTATCAGAGAGTGGCAGACTATGGGCTGGTGGAGGCAGCCTCTGTCTGTTAAAGCGCAGACCACCCTGTCTCTATCACAGCCTGGGTGAGAAGGCCAGGAGGAAACAGAAAGACACACAAGAAAGGTAGACAACACAAACGCACACACAAACATAAAAACACATGTAACAGGGACTTATAGTGAACATAAAATGGAAGCAGAATACATACAGGCACACATAGACATGCTCGATGATCAAACAGCGAGTCTTTGATGCATGTACACTCCTACAGGGAACATTTCTCATATCCATACACACAGAAACACAGACAGTAGAAACAATCAAAGTGAGCAGAGTGGAAAGGAAAAAAATAGCAAAAGACAGCAGTGAAGCATTAAAGTGTTTAACAAAAATCCGACCAGTACAGCACAGGCTGTTTTGACCATGCCACTCAACATCAATAAGAAATTAAAAGAAAATAAATCAGAGTCTATGATGCCAACAGTGACTTTAAACACTCCCTAACCCATTAGGCCGCTGTATCACTACTCTATGCTTGTCAGCTCGCTTTAGCGTCAGAAATCCCCGCTCTCTCCAACGCTCTACAAGAACCATTTAACTGAGCTCTAAATAACATGATTTTCAACCTGTCCCCACTTAGCTTGGGGGCTGGTAAAAGGAAAATCAGGGGGCCTGCCATACAATTTCTCAATTATCTTTCTCATTACTGTCACCCGTGTTCATTACTACTATTATCATCCTTCCCTTTTCTGTTGCACCCCCCCACTTTAGGCTAGCTTAGGCTGTCGTGTTGGATGAAGAGAAGGAGAGCGGCAGAGTCGAGAGCTTTTTGCAAGGCCAGAACACTTCAGGTAATTAATATAGCAAGAGGGGGCAGAGAAGAGGAGACAGAGAATATGTGAGTGTATGTACGCTTGTGTGTGTTTTTGCTGAAATGCCTGATTGGGGAGCTCACCTGCCGATACCCCCTAAAAGGTATTTCATTAGCGAGCCTTTTACCATACAAGCAGAGGAACAAAGCCTTGGTTACGCCTGTCTCCACTCCAACTCAACGGGGCCCTCCAGGAGGCCTGTATCTGTGTGTGGGAAGAGCAAAGAAGAGTGGAGGAGCAGAGAGGATAGGCTATCCCCGTTCATAATCTCATGACAAAAGGCAAAAAGGCATCATCCTATTAACAGCATGATCTTCACCCGCTCATGCTAGCTCCTTTCCACAGGGGGCCCTCTTTTATTATTAAGGTGAGTGGGTGATCAGAGGAGGAAAGGCGCCCAGCGCCTTCTTATTAGCCCTGGGACAAGAGTAGGTATAGAGGGGGAGAGGAGAGACCCCATGCTATGGTCCTGCTTGGTTCCTTTTCTATTCTTCAGAATGTAAACCTCTGCTTGGACCTTTGGGGTCTGGCTTCTATTAGGCTTCAGTGATACAACACAAAGTAGGAGAGATTCTTCAATCAAACACCTCAACACCACTGGTGATGCTCACTGGGAAAACATCTTCAGCTCCACCTGTTTAAACTCATTTGATTAACATTACTTCTCAGCATCACTACATCCATTAACATGTCAAGGATCAGTCATTAAGGGAATTCTTACGTTTAATATTGTCAAAAGCTGCAGCATTATCTGCTCTACATTCATTTTGTATTTGTGTTGTGATCTTATGATGAAGCCATCCAAGCTAAAAAAAGGGTCACATTTTAATTCTTGATGAAGTACATTTTGAGTGATGCTCCAAACAGCATATTCAGTACTGTACAAGTTCCTGGCAGTACTGCAGTTTGTTCGAGCTCAGCTATATGATTACATTAATATATTGAACGTGCATGCTGATATATTCACTGACATTTCCCTGCTGCTTGTTTATAACTGAAGAATCTGTGGAGTACACTACAATACTCTGTGCTACCAGGAAGTAAGGAAGTGAAGCAAGTGAAAGTTAAGGAAAGAGACTTGAAGTTTTTAAAATGGTGCGTTGAGAGTTAACGTTGTATTAAGCTTGGTTTCCAAAAGCAGCATTGCTAAAAAAAAGGTGTGTGAGAGAGAGAGAGAACGAAAGAGAGAGAGAGAGAGAGAGAGATTAGTCTGTTTTTCTGTTAGAGGGTTTTGTCTTCTGCTCAGTGGGGGTGCTTGCCTATAGCCTCAGGTTACACAGGGGAATTGTGGGAAAAAAAGTAGCCTGAGCTGTGCGTTCCATTTACCTCGGAACTCGGAAGCCACAGCTGGGAATGACGTCATACCCGAGTTGAATGCATTCCATTTACAAGTCGGATTTTTCATTTTGGGACTAGCGCTAGCCAGGTTAGCCATTGTTAGCAATACAAGTTGATAACAACGAATTATGCTGTTTTTGTGTGCATACAAACACTATAGCAAGATGTCCACAGATAGAAGTTGAACAGGACTGTGTGTATGACTGATTTAGTGAGACATAAATAACAGAAGTGCTAATAACTGCATGTTAGTACAGCTATCACAACTGTTGATGCACGGGGCAGCCATGTTTTGTATTTTGATATTGGTGTATATATCTGAGCTCAGAAATCCGAGGTCATGGGGCGTGTTTCCAACTTTGACCTTGGTAAAATACGACTTCTGAGTACAAATGGAACACACTGCGTTTTTGAATGACAGCACTGGGCTTGGGTTTAAAAAGTGCTGAAGAGGTGAAGCTGCTCAATAAATATGAATGCAATGTATTATATTTCTTCCTTTAATGCTACTTTTATATACTTTGTTCTATTTTATCATTTTATTATAATTTAAATATTTGATGTACCATATATTGAATGTGTGTGTAGCGTAGAGGGGGTTACAACTGCATTTCATTGTGAAATCCTGTATCCTATAACGACAATAAAGTTGAAGCTTGAACCTCCATTCTTCTTGATTC
The DNA here is from genome assembly GCF_031162955.1 of Sander vitreus. NCBI lineage: Eukaryota > Metazoa > Chordata > Actinopteri > Perciformes > Percidae > Sander > Sander vitreus. The sequence continues at coordinate 25,396,932 of NC_135871.1, forward strand.
ATAAATACGTTATTCTTCAGTGAGAAAACACTCCTACTCCCCCATACCCTTTTGTTAGCATGCAGTATCTTACATGGCGACGTTATATGCTGTGCGACCACCTATTACTGCACGGCGCACAAATTCACTCACTTGCATAAGTCAGAATTTAGCTAATTTAGTGTGATAGAAAGAACTTTGAGGCACCTTTAAAAGGTATGTCAAAGTACAGATATTCAAGAGATACACTCCCTCTGAATCCACCGGCTTACAACCTGACACACACACACACACACACACACACACACACACACACACACACACATCATCATCATCATCAGCATCATCGTCGTCGTCGTCCTCCTCCTCCATTCTCCTCAGTAGCCCAGTAAAAGAAAATGTGATGACCTGGGTGTGTAGCTTATTAACCTCCCCATCAGTTCTTATCAGCCAATGAATAGCCCAGTCATCAGCCCCTCCTCTGGATTCTAAGGGTGAAAATGTTCTCCTCACATCAGGGCTATAATTCAATCCACACACAAATCACACACACACATACAGAGAGAGGGAAGGGAAGTGGTAACATTTTGTCAACCTTGGTCCTGGTGGGCTTCCAAGACTGGCGTGGACCAGATGTTACTGACATGATCAACAATTGGAGGAAACAACAGAAGGAGTGTACGTGGTTTGTGTGTGTTTCACTTGTGTGTACTTGTGTGCCTGCCTGCCGCGTGTATGTGTGTGTGTGTGTGTATGTGAGGGCCAGAATAAATTAATGGCTGATTTCTCCCCTTGCTTTGATGGCATTAAGAGCCCTCTTCTTCTCAATGTGCCGTGTTAAATGCTTTTCTCTCCTCTTTTTCCCTTCGTCTCTCCCTTCTTTTTTTGACAAGCAGGGCCACCCAGCTCAAAGCAACCGATGCAAAACGCTGGAGTAATCCCCCCCCTCCATCCACCCACCGCCGCCACCCCTCCCGCTATCTTTAGTCTTTGACACAGTAGCCATTATCTGTGGGATTTAGTTAAACCAAACCTTCATGTATTTGTTAGGCCCTGGGTTCGTTTTCTCCTCTGACTGCTCTGCTTGAGTGTGGCCGGGCTGGGGGGGATTTTTTTTTTTTTTTTTACATAATCAGTACAGCTAGCAGGAGACACATGAAGAGGGGGTCTACAATGCCATCTAGCTGGATTCTGCTCAGAACGTTAAATATCTTAAAAGTCTGAACTTTGCAACCTTGTTTGTTTTGACTGCTGCAAAAACACTAAACTGAGATAAGTTTCTACATAATGATAAAGCAAAAACAATCATTTTCACTGCCCTGATTAAATCAACCAAATAAAACAAAAAATAAATGTTATGGTGTATCCGTTCTGCGTTAGCACCACAGTAGTGAATGCAGTCATACATACGGACCAGGAAAACAACATGACTTGTTTCTTGGCACTTTCAAGCAGCTTATGTCAAATGAAACTACTTGAAATAAACACAACCAATTGACATTGTGAATCTCTTACTGACCTTAATTTGATCTCATTAGAGTTATCAATAAAGAGTCTGAATCCCATTAAATTAAACTGAGAATAACTACAACCAATGACATTTAAACCAGATTATCAGCCAAAATAAATCTGCACTGGTCATACTGTAATTAATCACCACATTAAAGAAAATGTCACACACTGACGTGTTAGATAAATGTTGCAATTTATCATAATATATCATACCAGTTCTAACCTCCAAGCAAGCATCTGCTATAGACAGCGACAAAAAGGAGAGAAGTCTGTCTTAAAAACAAAATGTTCAGCCTTTCTTTATTTCAAGATTGTTCCATTCATTTGTATAAAACAATGTTGAACACTGAGACCTTCTCTGCCACATGCAGCTACCTGGCTAAAAGCGGTTTTATGGAATCACTGTTGAAATGTGTGGATAAGCTGTGGCTCGGTGGGGCTAAGCTAAGGTTAAGCCAGGTGGTTTAGCTCCCTGAGTATGTGTTTACAGACACACTGAGGTGTGAACCATTTGGGGATCTTAGAGGGGCGGAGAAACACGAGTTGATTTAGTGCTAGTGTAAACGTTAGTACCTGTTGATGGTGTTAATTGAGATAGCTTAACACAAACATCAGCATACATCTGTAGGATTTCTGGTGCAGGCCAGGAGTCAGATTTAACATGCTTTCAGGGAATACACATCGATACTGTAGGGCTAGGTATCAAATCGCAATACTTTTTTGGTAAAGAAACGTATTCAACTAATTCTGTAATAAGATAATTCATGATTGAAATCAAAATAGTGTCGAGTTTAGATTATATAATGTGTATGGTATGGTTTGGACAAGAACAATGGCTTACTTTGTAAGCAAAACACCAATACCAAAACAGTACTTGCAAAGTACTGTTTTGGTATTGGCACAGAAACTTAGGTTTTACTAGTATAAAAGCTTCACTTCCTCATTGAGCTTTAAACACGATCCCACACACAGATCAATACACTAATAAGGCAGTTATATTTATTTGTAAAGGAGTGAGAGAAAAAGAGGGTAGAGAAATGAAAAAGTGTGAGTATGTGTGAGAGAGAGCAGTGATAACCCCCAGTGGAGGACATCCCCCCCTCCCCCCACCTGCTGACAGACCGCTGCAATCTTTTTAGCATAAGTGGCTCCGCCTGCTCCATTAGCAAAGAAGGAGGAGGGAGAGTGTGTGTGTGTGTGTGTGTGTGTGCGTACGTGTGAAAGGAGGAGGGGAGAGCTCGACCCCCCCCTGGGGTAGATGTTAGAACAAATTTGAGGGGTGTCATATTACACGCCTTTTGACAAGAGGCAGAGGGGAGGTGGATGATGAATTTGCTTGATGAATTAATCTGTGGACCAGTAATGGCTCTGCTAACAACATTAGTCATCCTTCTTACATCTCAGTGCTGCAATTCACTAGTCCCCCCCCCCCCCTTGTCTCTCTCTGTTACACAATCACTGCATCCTTTCCTTCTTCATCTTTACTCTCTGTCTGTCTCTCCTTCCTCTCTCAGAGCTTTTCTTAGGGGCAACAGCCTCAGTCCTCTCCCTTTACAACATCCATAAAATATATTTGGGTGAAAAACCTCAAATCTTTCGAGGTAAAGAAGAACTGAGTCTTTGGTTTGTTTGATATACTCTGTTATTTACACTGTCCCTAACATGTCAAATAAATCCTTTCAATCTGGAATAGCATTTCATTAAAACTGACACCAAACACCAGGCTGTTACTGCCACTGGCCCTGACTCAAACTTTGATTCAATACACAAATGCAAAATTGCTGTGTTTAAATAGATATTTAAATGGAAATGTATTGGGAAAGACAGCTGTTGGTATTTGTAGCCTGGAGTGCTCATTACAATGGGAAATGGGGAGGAGTGTGTATGGGGGGGGGGGTGATGACAGCAGTAGCATGGCGAGCAGCTGTGTTAGCAAGTGAATGGTGTAATTACTGGCCAAACCTCTGTCATTAACCTGCATTGTCGAGTGCCACCACACCCGTTACCATAAGAATGCCTTGATTAATTGACTGCAAGGTTGAAATTCAATTATGTTGTTAGTTCGCAGTTTGCTAACTAAATAACAATCAATCACATAAAAAAGAAACTACAAAACAATAGATATCCCTAGTGTATCTGAGCTACATAAGAGTTTTTTTTTCTCTTTCCTAAGAGATGGATGCAAGATAAAGTTTTCATTAACAAACGTAGAGGTTGAGCAAAACAGGTGGATTAAAACATGACAGCTTCACTTCAAACCAAATTAATTCAAACAAATTAACCCTTAAAATGAATTTATATGAAATATTGTTTTCAGCTACAGCACAAAAACAAGATAATCAAACAACAATAAAAACCAGTGTTTTATTTTTCTGGGTATTTTACCGGTAATTTCATTATGTGCATCACTGTGCTGCTTAAGAGTGTGTAGCTGACTATGCAGTACATGCCCTATTTGTGTGTGTGTGTGTATGAAAATATTCAGAGTGTTTGTTAATGTATAACTTGTGTATGTGTGTGTGTGTGTTTGTATTCTGTGTCTGAGACGATGCGTTTGGCAGCTTGCAGCATGGTTTGTTGGACCGGCTGCTGCATGGGGTCTCGGGCAGAGAGGCGGCTGATGAAAGAATTGGCGGGATGCTCCAATAAAGAGCAGATTATCATAAGCGGCCATTGTCCACCTCCCAATTAATTCCAACAACCCTCCCAACTTACTCACCCCTCTGCTGAAAATGTTAATCGGCCCTATCGCTGGCAGACTGAGGGAAGGGGGAGCGCCTGGCCCAGTCTGTACAACTTTATTTGATTTAGAGGAAGCGTGCTAAAATATAAAGAGTAACAAAAAATAAAAGCAGGGACAAAATCATCAGGGAGGAAGAAAGTGAATGACAGACAGAAAGATAAAGGACAAAAATAAAGACAAATAAGAAGTAGTTAAACAAACGTATGTGCACGCCTCTGGGACGTGGCGAGCAGCTACACCCCCTATCCCTCCATCCGAACAAACTCCCTCCCTCCCTCTCTCCCGTTGACTCCATCCACCCAGCTCGTTTTATCTGAAGATTCTCAGACAATGCCTAGAGGATCCCATTCCCTAATCTTCCTAAAAATCCCCCTTTCATCCCCACTGTTAAAGAATGTATGAAAGGCTGACACCGAGCTGGAGAAAAGAAGGGGGAGAGAAAAAAGAGGAAAGAAGCGGTGCACATCTGGGAGTGAGGGTGGTGTCACTGGACTGGACTGGGGGTGCGGGTGAGGAGGGAGACAGAAAGCTAGGGAAGGCAGGAGCTCAGCATTGGTCGCTTGTGCAGAGTCCTTGCAAGTTGACTAATGAAATTGTTTTGGTGCTCAAACATTCAAATGGCCGAGGAGATTAAGGGCATGAGCGGGAATGGGTGTGTGTGTGTGTGTATATGGTGGGGGGTGGGGGGGTGTTAATCTGTGTTCTGACCCAGTTGAACCTTAGAGTCACACACACACACACACTTTCACACAAAACAAAAAGCTCAAATCCTTTGTTTTGTTCCCTCAAAGGCAAGAATAGGCAATGGGTTTTAAAGGAATGATCCCTAGATTTATTTTCTTCCCCCATAGGGAAGAGAGGTGCATTTGCTCCTGAAGTGAATTCAAGATGACCACAAACACATTCCACTGTGGTCTGATACAAACCCATTTGATTGAAAGTGAGTGCTCTTTTCGTAACCCTGACAACAACAACAAGAAAATGACCAAAGGCTTCAAAAAAGGAGACACATCTTCTTTTGGCCGTTTCTATATCAGTTGCCATGAGCTTAGCTTACAAATCGGGTCTGTGATTATGGATAAACAACAGACGCAATCTCTCTGCTTAACAATTTAAATCACAATTCAAGCAGTGGACAAGCCTTCAGCGTAGCCTGTGTTTATTTTCAAGCCTACCTTTATTGGGATATTCAGGAGGAGAGCCGTGATTGAATCTTAATGTTACTAGATTCCTTTTTTCAAAAGGGCACAGAAGAACTTTTCTTTTTTCACCAAAACAATACAACAGAAGAAACGAGTTGTAGCACCTGAAAAACAAAGTGAACGCTGATTAAAGCCAACACCAAAACCTCTCTCCCTCCATCTTTCAGTCTATGAACTGGGGAGGGTATTATAGTCTAAACACTTTTTCTTCTGTCAGTGCTGAAAGATTAGACTGGTTATCCCATTAAAGTTGGTAAAATGCCATTCTTGTGTCTTTAAGCTCTCGTATAGGAGGTCAAGATGAGTCTGCCTCCGCTTACAAGGCGGGCACGGATGTAATCTGCCCAAAGTTACAATAATTAATGTTAAGCTTCTTCAGCAATACGTTTGTGAAAGAACTGCCTCTGATAATATACTTAAAGCTGCACAGGCTGTTTGTGTTGCCGCAACAAGGCAAGGCAGGGCTTGATGTGCATGCGTATATGTGAGAATGTGTGTGAGTCCCTATGCCACTCACCAAGCCCAGCTTAAATCTGTAGTCAAACTAGAAGATGTCGCTGCCACAATGTGGATTAGGACAACAGGCATGGGAAAAAGAGTGAGAGGGCGGCTCACTTGCTAAGGAAATATAAACGTAACACACAATGATGCCTGCACCACATTACCATTATTGTTAGGACTACACTGAGGATCTGAGGGAAATGTGAACACCTTACCAGCCTGGAATACAGCTTAAAAATATGGAAAATAAATTTAAAAGCAATCGTGTGGATTCCAATTTCAAAATATGAGAGTAATATTTCTACAACTGTTAAAAGGGCAGTTGTAAATATGTCAAAGTAGCGATCCTAAATCATTTATATCCTGATAATGGCAAATAAAACAAAAACAATAGGATTAATCAAAATTTGCCTGAAGGCCTTAGTCTGGAGGACTGTGATTTAGAGCCACAGGTTGACGTTTAAACTGTTCTGCAATCCTCCACACAATCACACACCAAGTCACGGCCAGCAGCCCTTTCCAATGTGACGCCATTGACAGTCCGTTCTGTCATTTTCTCAGATACTGAGGGGGATAGGCTGCATGTGTAAAGTACATTAAGCTCTTGCTGGATCCCTCCTTGTGCCATTCTCCTCTCGTCGACTCGCAGACACAAAAGCAGATTAAAGGAGCGCGTGCCATAAAAACCCTGTGTCAATCTTATCGGCTTCGAGTGCAATTTTTAAACATATGTTAATCTGGGAGAGCTAAAACTCATTCTCTACTCTCTCTGCTTGTTTATCTCTTATCAAATGCGCAGTAGGTGAGAGCCAGCTTTGCGGTGCGGCTAAGTGCCATTATTTGGATAATTGCGTCCATTGTTGCAGGTTATATAGCTATTTGAAATGGGAGGTGTGTGTAAATAGGTGCAGGGGCCAGGTAGGGGGTGGCTGAGATATATTCAAACAGAGGCCAGGGGATTTTATGCGAAGGCTACAAGATGCATTTGAATGCTTGTTCATACCGCAAGCTGAATTTTCAATAAGGAGTGTTTGATATATTTTTCTGTGTAACAATACCTATAGAAAACTAACAATGCCAAGGTCAGAAGCACTGCATGCATCGGTAGAAACACAATAACGATGAATGGTATCTTAATTCTGATAAAAATTAGCATAGTAATAAAACATATTAAAGACGCCATCAAAAGCTCAAGCTTTTTAATCTATGCAAGCCGTAGAGCACCGTGTATAGATGATGATAGTTAAAAAGGTTCATGCGTATAGCTTAAAGACAGCCATGTAATAATATTCTAGTGTATATGTAATGAAAACACAGCTTCTGTTGAAATGCACTAATATTCTTCTCATATAATAAATAAACTCTTATATAATATTTGGTCTGTTGCAGGAGGGGAACATTCTCCTAATGTGTGAAGGACAGTGCTCCCAGTGGTGCAAGAATAACAAGTTCATTAGTCGAGGGGGGGCGCCGCAGGAATTCAAATTCCCCCCGACCCAGAGCTGGCCTCTGATTGGCTGGCTGCATCGGCATGGCGAGACTCATTAGAGCCCAGCAGTAATTAAGAGTTGTTAGAAAGTGAATTCTCCAACCGCAGATTAGAAAATTAAACTATTTACTGATTACATATTAATAGAAGACAACAATGGCGCTTGCCATAAGCTTGGAAGGCAACCAAGGAATAAATCTGTGTACTTAATTACCATAAACAATGGGGGCATAGAAATAGAGTTTTATGCACACTCCCTCCTGTAATGTGTCTGATATCAGAAGACACTTGACAATTCTTGTTCAATTATCTCTATTATTTAATGTGCTGTGAACTGCCTCTGAGTAAATAAATTAACCACCCCAATTACTTGGGATTCATCTGGGGAGGGCCTCGGCGTAATAGAAAATGCTGCAGAAAGCTGCATTGTGCCCAAACCAGGGGGGGGGGGGAGGGGGGTAAAGGGAGGGAGAGCAGGGGTGAGAGAAAGGAGAAAGAAATAGATTCACAGGGATAAAAAGGAATAGAGCAAATGAAAAGTGATGCAGAGAAGCAGAGGGATGAGAAACAAAGTGTGATATAGAAGACACAGAAACACACACAAAAATGAAGAACAGGACAAATTTAAAAATTAAGATTATTAAAAACTTAATTCATTGTGACCAACATTACACATGCACATATAGGCAGAATGACACACTTCTTACTGAGAGAAGAGAGGGGAGGGAAATGGATGAGTGAATGACAAAGCAAAAGCATGTGATATCAAAGAAGGGAATATTGAGGACCAACAGAGCACAGTGGATCTTCCCAAGCTTTCTGCTGGTGGAGCAGAGAGATGAACAATCAGTCACGGGTCAGTCAGTCTGTCTGTTCACATCTGCCCATCAGTCTTGCAGCGCTGTGCGCTACCACAGCACCACTGAGCTCACCCAAACTTACCTCAAGAGGTCTGAATCACATGATCCTATGCACTGCCACCGTGCTTAGAAAGTCTATGAACAAACAAAGTTCGGCTGGGTATAATTGACAGTCATACACATTATCAAACAGATGGCTAAATGTAAAGCTGTTAATGTGGGAATAGTCAATGACCTACATTTATACAGTTCCTCAGAATAAACCAAATTCTAAAGGGCTTCTAACCTCTCAGTAGAACATTTGTTTAAAGAATAGATCTATACATCTCTCAACACATGAACAGCTGCTGTGACTTCCTCTCTGTGACATCCAGCCTTTACTCTACCTCTACTTCAACTGAGTTCCTTATTATCTAATCGTTTGTTAAAATGACATCTGAACAATTGAAATAGTGGAAAGTGGTGTCAAATGTTATTTCTGTCCAAGCTTTTCACAAGAAAAGGTCTGCTCTCAAAAGCTCAACTGCTGTCTCCGGTTTGTAGATGCAGAGTGGAAACACACAGTTCTGTTCCTACTGAGTTGTGATACCCGTCTCATGTGACAGGTGATGTAGTTTTAATGCATGACTCCAGAACTACAGTGTCTTGAGTGTGTGCTGTCCCTGTGTTCAACGCTTGGGGACTGCTTTATGACGAGTAAATGGTGTTTTAGTCTTGGTTTACTTTGGGGACAGAGACACAAAACTAGTGGAGGCAGTCAATAAAGATTGGTGGTGGATTTCATAAATATGTATCAGTTCACACAGGTGAATAATTGGGGAGTGGTAGGGGACAAAATATTTTGACTAACATATATATTAATGTCCATCCAACAACTGTACCAAAAGGCCAAACTTCAATTCATCGTGACGGGGAGACTGTCTTACAACTTTTATTGGCATCCAAGGAAAAGCTCATCAAGATTTGAAGAAAGTAATATTCTTTAATTGCACTGTGACTTTGTAAGTCCCTAAATTGAACCAGGCACTTGGACATCTAATTAGATATGCGGAAATAAAAAGGACCTTTGGACACTGGCTTGCCTTCAAAAGAGTGGCTGGCAGAGTAAAACATATCAACATTTGCTGGTAGCTAGTGGAAACGTCCCACCATGTCCCCTAGAAAAGTGCAGGCACCAGTCAGATGTGATGGATCAATACCGGATGTTTTGCTTACAGCCAATCAGCCACAACTTCAATCAGACATTCTAGGTCCAGAGAAAAATATCTATCATCTATGACAGCATATAGAAAGGTGACCTCAGTTGCCGAGGTGATAAAGGTTACTTTAGTTACCACCTGTCACTGGCGCATCTCGCTCTGATGCCTCCAGACCTTGGCCTAGAGGCACAATCCATAACCTATTGGATGAGTCTCTAGGATAAGTGCTGCAAAATGAGATATGGAAACAGAAATGCACTTCAGGAAGTGAGAAAGGTGCTCAACATCATGTGGCAACTTTTCTTTTTATTTGCTGCAACGCAGTGCCAGTGTGGAATTGGTACCAATTTGATGGTGCGTGTTGTTATGAGCCCTAAATAATGACTGATGCCTCATACAGGACCTAACAGGCTTACTGTACATGTTTCATTGCTGTTGATGATAACTTAAGCAGCACTGAAAAAATGTGTCACTTGAAAAATGTAGTTTTATAGTATATAACACATACCTTATCACCCATATATATTGCACTGGATCACCCAGTACTCCATGTGTTGACCCACTGATGTTATAAGGGGGTGAAAAGAAACCTTGACGAATGTCTCTTCTTGATATCCTTTTATTATTTTGTCCTCGCCTTCCCTGTTGTCACCCTCTTCCTTTTCTAGTGAATCATACTTTTCAGGATGGGGCTGCATATTATATATATATATATATATATATATATATATATATATATATATATATATATATATATATATATATATATATATATATATATATATAAAGAGAAATCTTTATGGCTGAAGGTGTTTGGAAGTAAATAACCTGGCGTCTTGCTGGCTAGCGGCTGGTTTATCAGTGGGTGAAGAAGAAGAAGGAAAAACAGCCCTTCAGATTGACACAATGGCATGCACTCCGACAGGGGAAGAGGGCATAGAGGCAGGGAGGGAGGCGAAAAAGGAGGAAAGTGAACACAACAAACAGAGGAGAGATAGTCTCAATATCAGGACCCAAATGGGATGGAGAAGGTGAGCGTAAATCCTTCCGCCCCAGTTTCCTTTTCTAAAAACCTCCTCTCCTATCCTCCCGTGCTGCTTTTTTAGGATTTTGGGGGCTAAATCCACCAAGGTGGGCACTGATATATCCAAAGAAGCATGAGAGCTGCTGCTAAATTACTACAGCAAAATACTGTAGCTACACTTTCAGAACATTTGCTAAATTTTACACTTCCTGGAACCATGTATTTTATTTCTCCAACAGCATTCTTGGGTGAGGAATGGTTTAGTATCACAAATGGGATGCTATTCTCCAATTACAGTCAGGGACTTAACGGAGCCAAGGCCCCTCTTTTGGCTCGGCACACTGTCTCATGTCTTAACAAGGCTTTACCCCCGGCCAAATCTTAAATAAAAACCTTCCGAATCTGGCTCCGTACGCCAAACCAGATTGCACTTTGTATGCGTGGGTGTGTAAGCATTTGTGTGTGTCTGTCGTGGATTTGTGAACTGTGTCAGTGCTCATGTTGTGTTGCTCGTGTTTTATTTATTTTTTTACATTTCTTTGCCTCTCCCTCTTGCCTCCCTTTAACTCACCACCGTCTTTCCTTATACAGCATATCAATGAAGGCCAGATATGTACTAGGGAAGGAGGGTGTATGTGTGTAGCCGTGCGTGGCTGAGCACACTGTTCAATAGTGTGGAGGCTGGCTGGCTGGGACCGCGGCTGGCAAACGGCTGCAGCGGAGACTTCGGCTGGGGCTCCGCTATCGCACCCAGTTATCGTTTCCCCCATGAAGGGCTCCCTTATCACCCAAGCCCAGAGAGGTCTCCCTTCTTCTCCCATCCCCGAGACACACTCCTACTCTCCCTCCCCACCCACCCTTCCCCTCCCTTCTCCACCTCCTCCTCCTCCCTCACCCCCCCATCCCCTCCTTTCATATCCACCCAGCGCTCCGTCGTGCAACATTCAACCAAAAGGGAGGGAGAGGGGGCTTCAAAGATTCTCTCTCACACAAAGGCACACATAAACACACACACACACACACACACACACACACAAACTCCCTGAGTGTACATGCGTGTGTATGTGCGTGCGTACGTTCAATTTGCCAAAACAGTTTTTCCAGTGTAATTGGGCTTAGGGTACCTGTGTCCATGAGATAGCGCAGCCTCTTCTCCACGCGAGCTGCTCGGGCGTCTATGTGCCTCTGCTCGCTCTCCAGCGCAGACAGCTCCCCAACCACATACTGACTGGTGTCTTTGAACGCCTTCTGTCAACCAGAGGGAGAGAGAGAGAGAGAGAGAGAGAGAGAGAGAGAGAGAGAGAGAGAGAGAATTGTTATGAGAGAAAAGGAAGAGTAGTGCGATATAGCATTAAACAGAGAGAAAAAAAGGATGAGACAGAATGAGGGATAGAGAAATGCAGAAAAGGAATGAAGCAAAAAGGTAATGCAGGGATAGAAAAAAAGAAAATGGAAAAGAATGAAAAAGAAATGAAAAGAAAAGATGAAGCAGAGGGAGGAGAGTGAAAAATGTAAAAACAGATGTGTAGTGTGTCCACAAATCATTCACAATTTGAGATAACATGAAGAGCTAATGACTAACTGTTGCTCCCTCTTGTTTGGTATTTTTGAATTCCTCTGTCACATCTTCAAGTCCACTTTATGGCAGTGTGAGCAGCAAAGCTTTAATTATCTACTGTGAGTACTGTGAACGGAGACATATTGAAATAAATCTTAATTCACACACACACACCAAACAATCGAGATAACACTTTTAAGGAATTTTCTGATGTATTCATTGGTCAAGTTACTAATCAATACTCGATTTAAAACACAAATGAAACAAACACGTGTTCTCCAAGTTCACAGCTCAACCCAAGTAAACTAGGAGTCTATTTCAAAAATGAAATGAACACATGCAAATTATTTGAATCACAGAGTAAATACCACAAAATGTTGTAACTCAGACTCACTGCTCAACCAATGGTCAAACAAAACAATTCAGCAATACTTGCTGAACCAAATCTCAGTTGTTTCTATTTATGAAAATGATTATCTATGTGCTTAGGCATTAGTCGTATGTGTGGTCTGCTCCTTTTAACTCTTTAACATAAAAATGTGGTGAATGAAGGGCCGGTAATCAAATGTGCGATTGGTAAAAGAAGCAAGAGCCACAATGAACAGGTTGGATGAAAAGCTACAGGCCACAGGCGTTGATTTAAACCTCCTACACGTCATCAAGGTATGACCTTTCCTGTACCTCTCCTTTGCTGTCCCTGTATAGAAACCACTCCTGCATCAAAGGCTCTGATCATAGTTGACACTGATGCAGTTAATCCAACTGTGTTGATTAATCAATGATAGATCAATCATTTACACCCCTAATAGCACTTTGAGCTAGATGACAGTACAGTCTCTACATCTGTCTCAATGCATTACATTACAACATCATTTGGATTGTTAACTTAATACTGTGAACTTCCTTGGTCAAGATTTGGCACATTCCTGCACAAAACTGTACAGCTCTTTCATTATAAAACCAAATATATATTGTAAATCAATATTTATTATTATTGTCATTTTTTTGCTTTGTTTTCTCTTACTATGTGTATTGTTGTCAAACCAAAATACCAAGGCAAAATGACAATAAACCCAATTCTGAGTATATTTCCCAGTTATATCTCATACTGTTGACATCCAATTCTAAACTGCTAACTTATCAATAGTGAACATCCCTCCCTAGTGTGGTAATTCCTTAGTGTTCATGAACACTTTAATTAAATATACAAAACGTGCATGTATTTGAAATGAATTCAAACCAAATATTTAGAACCTCTGTTTTGTCTCACATGATGGGTTTCTAAATGGTTTTCCTGTTTAGAAAAGTTAGAGGTTAAATGTCTCCACAGTCCCATAAAATAAACCTTACCCACACATATGCACTCTCCCATTTCAGATAAGTCTTTCTTCCAACTTCTCATACACACATACACTAGCCACTCCATAACTATACATACTTAGAAACACACACACACACACACACACACACACACACACATCACTCTATAACCATGTGCACTTAATACACTCCATTTCTGACCCCTCTTCACCTCTGTCTCCTGACTGCTTGCTATTCTCCAGAGAAACTCCTCCGAGTGAGGAAAATGTTTATTCAAATTCACTACTGAGGATGCATCCGGAAAAATATCTCCATTTTATTGCTGATGCACTTCATTTTTCTTAATGGGAAGGAGAACTAGTGAGCAGGAGAGAGAGAAAGTTCATTCCACCCAGGCCAGCACTTTTTCCTGTACTCTTCCCAGTGTGTGAGTGTGTGCCTTTGCGCACGTGGGATTTGTGCGTGTGTGTGTTGATTCCCAGCAGCCTCCTCTTTCCCCTCCCTCCTCCTCCTTGCGCGCTCTCGCTTTATCACCATATTTTTCCTTAGCAAATCAATTTTACACATGATCAGCCCACTCCCCTTGCCGCGCTCGGCCCAGCCGTAATTAAGAGGAGGGAAATTACCATATATATTATATTAATGCAAACATCATTCAGCAGGTAATTCTTGGCTGATCGGGATAATGGAAAGGTTGAACACCCATTAACCCTGGGGCCCAGGCACTGGGAGGAGGGCGTGTGTGCGTGTGTGTGTGTGTGTGTGTGTGTGTGTGTGTGACTCTGGTGGAGGGTGCAGGGTCGAGGGTAGGAGAGGCTGCTTGCAAAGAGAGATTCACCCCATGGTCTCCAGTGGCACACACACTCGCATACACATTCATTGAAATAATAGCACTTTTATACACAAGTTCAAACACAGGCTGAATAGAGTGTAAGTGTGTGTATACACACACTTGAAGGACACATAGGCCCACAACTTCTTTGTAGACACACACACACACACACACACACACACACACACACACACACACACACCTCTAAATGGCAGCTAAATATCTACAATTGTTATAATTAAAATGTCTGTTAGATCAATACTTGGGTGTCTCTGTGAGAAAGAGATGAGGGAAAGTGTCTGTGAGGATGAGAGGTGGACAAGGTGAAGCAGAGAAGGGAAATTTAAGTGATAGATTTATCTAAGACAAGAGAGGATAGACAGAACGAAAGCTGACTAACAGGAAATAAATAAAAACCAAGTAGGAGCAATTAAGGGATACATCCTACCACCTAACTCCCAATCTTTAACTCCCCTATTTGCTAAGCTCACCAAAAAAAAGCTTCATAAAGCAACAGCTGTAGGAAAAGTAGACCAAAATAAAGCTGGTGGCCATGACCAGAAGCAGAATCAAGAGTAGTTACTTATCACAGTACTAACTCATAGCTTGCTTTCGGGCTGTTTGGATTTTCATGGTATGGATTTTTAAATTTTTTTTCTGCCTTTCTTGTTAGTTTTTGCAGGTGGGATGAAGTTCAAGGCATGTAATTAAAACCCTCTGCAAAAACATAAGTATGATTTAGGAGAAAGAAAATGACAAACCTCCTCTTCAAATGGTCTGCGAATATCAAGGTCCGTCAGTGAACCTCTATCCTCCTCAGCCTTCTTCAGATCCTCAGGAACAGACTTCTGCCTCTTCACCTCTGGTGGGATGAAGGAGTGTGAAAGGGGGGGAGAAAGTACATACAATGTACATGCTTAGAGTGCCAGGTGGTTAGTGGAGTCGGCGAGGCTGTAGTGCCCTTCTGGACCAAAAATAAATGAAGAATTGTAATCACAAGACTTACACTGTAGCCACCACTCTTATGAATCTCAGGTGTGAATTGGATGTATGTGAGTCAAGTGTTGCTGTGTGCAAACATACCTCCCTGGGTAAATGCTGTATGCAGTGTGTGTGTGTGTGTTGTGTGTTGTGTGTGTGTGTGTGTATTTGTGTTGCATTGTCCCCCACCTGGTCGGCTCTCCACATACTGGCTGAAGGACTTCAGCTGTGTTTTCCTGACTGCAGAATCCTTGTTGAAGACTACTGGGCTACGCAACCTCTCTGTCGCTCTGCGCAGCCGCTCTGCTCGCAATTCCTCAGCGTTATTCTGTCAAACACAAAGACAATGCGGTATAACTGATGCTATGTCACAGGAATATAATGGAGTGCATTCAAAAGTGGTTACTTGTAATTAAATTGAAGTTGAGGCTACAGTATTCTGGTGTTGCTCTAATATCTAACCCTAACACATAAGAGAGTTAGGATAATATACAACAAGGTAGCACACTGTCAAATCATGATATAAAATAACAAAGGGTGCCATAAATAAATCTAACTGCGATGTAAGAGAGTATAGCCATGACATTTTAGTTCTCCTGCCACAGATGATGCATTTAGTTTTTTCTCTAGATTTTAGAGATGTGGAGAGATGGGTGAAAGCAACTGATGATCACATGCAACTTCAAGAACTTGCACATAGAGAGTTCAACTCCAAATAATGGTTGTTATAAAAAGCTTAAAAGAAAATTAACAGTAAAAAACCCCACATGTAAATGTAAGGAGTTTGTTAAACTTGTTAAAAAACAATGTCAGCGATTAGTCTGCTGCCACTTCACATGTTGTCTATTATTTTGTCAGCCTCTACCAGCCACTTGGATCTGCTCTCAGGCTTTTATTAGGCAGTCGTTTTAGGATTTCACAGCTGCTCTGTGATTATTGTGACCAAAAAAACACACGCACTCCATTAGTGCACCTGTAAACACGAGTTTGCAAACACTTACTGACAGCCCATGAGCAAAATCTGGTAGAAGTTGATATGTTAGTTACATTGTGGCTTGCTTCAAAACCTCTCACCACACACACACACACACACACAGTCTCTCTTTCATTCTCTCTCTCACTCATGAGAGAGACAAAAAGCAGGCAATTAACTTGACTTTCAACAAAACCCTGAGCCAGAAAATATATTCAGATTATGCAAAATGCAAAAAAATGCTATTGTTTTCAAAGTGAACATGTGTTAAAAAGCTACACGCTCGCTTCTTCCACTATCAAAAACGTTGTGCAGAAATGCTTTATTACCAGGCCTCCAAATATGCCAAGCCGAGTGGAAAAGGAACCGAATCCGGCTAAGATTGATGTTGTGGTAACGTTAATAAGATGGCGAAACGTGTAATAAAGTCGACAATTAGGGCAAACATGTTCCACTGCTAGAGAAGGAGGGAGATAGTCAAGCAGGGTGTGAAAACTAATAGAGACAGTGTGGGCGGGGAACAAGCTGTAGACGGGGAGTTGTTAGTTTAGCTTCAGATTATTGACTTTCAAAAACAATGTCAGCAATTAGTCTGTTCTCACTTTGTTTTGACTATTAGTCTGTCAGCTTCTACCAGCCTCTTAAAACCTTATGTCAAGTCAAATGGAGGCAAATTTATTTATGAAGTGGTATATACAAAATGCCCAATTAAACATTTTAAAATATAACTCCAGAGCTTGGATGTGTGAAAGTGCTACTGTGTGTGTGCAACCCTAATGCAGAAGAGCAGATTTAAATTACTGATTGCAGAAAAAGCGCCAAAGACAAAACACTGGCAGATAAAAGCCTTCTCTTGGTCTGAATGTTTTTACTTACTTACAGTATCTAAATATAACTGAATTGAATCTCTACATCTTCCAATGAAAAGTGGCAATTACAAAAATGTATTCAGTGCCAAATTAAGGTTTGGTTTCCATTAACGTTAAGACTGCAACTTCAAATATTTAACAGTCCAAAGTGACACTTTGTAAAGAAAAGGAATATACAAATATGTAATGTGATGTCTCTCGAAGTTTCTGTCTCTCAGAGATTGCTGGGGCAGAAGTGGCAAAAAAGAAATCTTCTTTCTGCGAATATTTTCACATAAACATCTCTTCTTCACTGTGATATCCAACTTATCGTTACAGGTTTAGGTAACTGAGTGAATTGGGTGCTCCAAGATGGCGGCACTCCAAAAGCAATCATTTCATAGTGATTAAGCAATCAGTGGTGTGGTGGTGTGGCAGTGTATTCATTTCAAATGTCAAATTACATACATAGATGCCTTTCATAAAGGAATATAAAGTAAATAGTGTGTACTTTAGGTCACATAGGTACAGCGAAAAACAGAGTTTGATTTCCATTCCAGCCACCCACTCAACAAAGTCCTCACAGTAGCATGAGTTGCTACGGACAGTAGTCCATCAAGTGACTGATTTTATGACTATTTCATACGTTTGTTTGCTGGAAAAGTATACCAAACACTAATAATTGGATGTCAAAGGATTTATTGGATTACTATTGCTGTCACTGTCATATTTTCAGGATAAGGACTTGTTTCTTTATACATTTTAGTGTGTTGGCTGGTGAACTGTTGATTTAGCAAAAGAGTAAATCCCTGGGGAGACTGATTAGGACACTGAGGCCGTCTACCCAATTATTACTTATTGTTTAACAGTTGTGAATCTGACATGTTCAGTGGACTACAACCAGAGGTTAAACAGCACTGCTTGAAAGTTAAACTGCTGCCACATTACAACCACACACACACATAAACACACCAATATGATAATGACCAAAACCACACACACACACACACACACACACACACACACACACACACACACACACACACACAGAGCACCTGCCCACTTGGCTACCCCTCTGCCTCCCTTTTATACTCTGGGACAAGCAGATATTGGGGGTGTCTCTCCCTTTTTACTCTCTTTCTTTCTATCTCTTATCGCTGCTATCATCGCTGTGGCAGTGGTGGGGATTCAGTGCTTTTGGTGCGTGTGAGTCTGTGAATGCAGGGAGCTGCGTGACTAATGATGCAGTCTGCTGAGCGTCGCATGCCCTTATCGTGGGCTACCGAGGCTGCGCATACACACAATCACTAATGAGAGGGAGTGTGTGTGTGTGTGTGTGTGTGTGTGTGTGTGTGCGTCTGTGATGTTCCTGCTGGTCGTTCCAACCCGCCTGAAGGACTTTTGGGATGCACAATCCTCCTGGGATAAGACTCATCATCAAATCATACAACTGCACATACACAAACATTTTTATGTACATGTGCGCATTTGTAAAAATAATAATAATAATAATAATTTTTTGATACTAGAAGTTTCAGCACCTATTTGTTTCCTTAGAGTTGTTGGTATTGTTTAACAACCCAATCAAACACCTGATATATTACGACTATTTCATGATAAATTTCACAAAAATTTTAACTGTTGCACCTTAAATCCTAAACAGCTACTCAACAGCTAATCATGATTGTTTTGTTCCCGTGCAAACCATACATATTCATAACCAGACGGTTATAATTAGTTAGACTGTAGTTCACAAGCTAACTAATCTTTTGATATTATTTTAAACTCAAACAATTAACAAACTATTTAGTTCTCAATCAAGGATTGTTACAAATTTCAATTAAATTCTGTTGAGATAGCCAGGTAACGTCTTCAAAAATAGCTGTTAAATGTAATGCACAAACCCACACACATTCATACTGTAATGGCGATGTGGCTAACATGTAAGGTGCTGATGACCGCTGACTCAGGAAAAGTTTATTTTTCACTGTTGTGATTCAAAGATCAAATCAGGCAGAACAAGGCACTAAACGCATGCACTTTTGGCTGAGGTCTTTTGGATAGGTGTCAACCAAATGGAGATTTTACTTCTGTGAGGGTCAAGTGGTAACACGCTCACACATACGCACTCTTTTGGCCATAAGGGACTTAGCCTTTCAGGCTTTGAACACGAGGGTGTTTATGTGAATCAACGATCAAAGACACCCTGTGTCGCCATAAGCACAGAGGGTTTCACTTGTACTGACACACACACACACACACACACACACACACACACACACACACACACACCTCATTTCACTTGACATTCAAAATCAATTAAACAGATGTTAAGGCTGGCCGACTACTTGTTGTTGACTCAATATTCACATCAGAAGACAGACACATGCAGCAACAACAACCCCCCTTCTCCACTTATTCACACACACACACACACACACACACACACACACACACACACACCTGTCTGAAAAGGTCATAGTCAACAGAAGGGAACTGCTACATGTTATGTAGAGCATTATGATGCCAGTGTGTGTGTCTGGTGGCTTTAGACAGACTCATATGGACACGAGAGGGATAAGCTATGGTCTTACATGAAGTGGCCCACCGACTGATGTGTACACAGGGTCAACCGGCTGACAACCAGGGTCAATCGGACCTGATTGATTGGACTGACCCTTTGATGGTGTGGAGAGAAGAGGGGAGCGAGAAACAAAATAGAGAGAGAGAGAGAGAGAGATAGAGAGAGAGAGAGAGGTGCAGAGAAAGAAAATAAAGATACACAGTGGGTGTTTTCAGATGAGTATGTGCATACCTCCAGTCCTTCTGTAGGGCTCACTGGGGAGGTAGAGGAGGTAGTGGGTAAGGATGAGGAGGAGGTGGAGGATGGGGATGAAGGGGAGGTGATTCTTCTTGGGCTGACCTCCACCAGCTTCAGATCCACATGCTTACTGTTTGTACCTAGAGAGAGAGAGAGAGAGAGAGAGAGAGAGAGAGAGAGAGAGAGAGAATGAGTACAAACAGTGCAATACAATGAAGCATAAATAAAGCAGAAAAGTGAACAAAACAAAACTACATGACTATCATGACATTTGAAGTGAACTAAAGCACTACATGTCACATACGGTACACACAAACTACAACGTTTAGTTAAGACGGGAAAGGGGAGACAATTTAGTTTGCATACATACACACACACACACACACACACACACACACACACACATACATACACAGCCATTGATAAGGAACATATACACACAAACACATGAGTGGGAAGGGATGATGTGTGAGAAAGATAGAGATCTGGACAGACTAGGGAACCTTAAGTCCTGTTTGTACTGCAGAGAGATGCTGAGGTACTGAGTGTACATTGATGGGACTATCACCATGGTAACCACAGGGCAAGATGGAGGGAAAAAGAGAACCAGAGAAAGACAGGCAGAGGGAGCATGCCTCATGTTCAAGTGTTTGTTAGCTCATACTTTCTTTCTCTTCTAGTTTTTTTAATATTTAGTCTATCCCCATCGATAGAAATTGGGTGAAAGAAATGTTTAAAAGACACCACAAACTACAGTCTCCAAAAATGGAGGTTTAGAGTTCCTTGCTGCAGACTTAACCGTTTCAAAAACTCATTTATCCCAGGGTCTATTATGCTCCTAAATAGCCGCAAGTAAAAGGCATAACGGGCCTGCATGCCGATGGAGATTTGTAATTGTTGTACTTGTGATCCCTACACTGATACTCATTTGTTTTGTTTTTATTTATTTTGAGTAATGTTTAACTAATGCATTGCATGACACAATGTTGGGTTTTATACACCATCAGGACCATAGTACAGTCTGTAGTTCCAGGGCTGTTATATTAGACTTCATTAGTTTTAGTTAGGTGTAACTAATAGCCTGGCAACTGAGTATATTCACCTTTTCAGTTGTCAATGACATCTTTATTTTCTGTATTCAAATCAACATTTACTACCATATGATTTTGTGTTAGAACCATAACCAACTTTGCACAAAATCTTTATTTCTTATTGTATTTTGGTCAAGACTCTCAACAAATAAGATCTGATTATCAACTTTTACGAGCCAAAATGTTTTCGCATTAATGCTGAAATAGTCTTCTCCTTTATAGAACCTTTTACATTAATTTTCTCCAAAACTAACTTGCAATTCGGTTGCTAACTCCCTTCATCTGTCAAACCTTACCTCCTCCCTCCCTTTAACCCTATTCATCCCTAACTTGTTCTCTCTATTCATTCTCCTTGTCCTTTCCTCCCTGCTCCCCCAGTCATCCTCTCTCTGCCTTCCAGTTCCAGCTTTATTTTCCAGGGAATGGTAACCACAGCTTCCCTGCCAGGCCAAACCACTGCACTGAAGAAGATGAAAGAACAGGAGGGCAACCATTTCATGTTTCACCTCCCTCCGTCACACACACACATGCACACGCACACACACATAGAGATGCCCAACATAGACTTGAACTTTGACATGGAATGACCTGGGATGCAGGAAAGTGATGACAAAAACTGAACATTTAGGAGAGAAACATTTACAGGATGAAGTGTAGTATCAGCTACTTCAGTGTTACAATCACCACCATCCATTTCTTTCAAGACTATATAAATATTTGCACCAACAAAGAACCAAAAAAGAAAAACACACAAACGGTTAAAAGAAAAACAAATGCAGAGATACTCCACTTCAAAGCTGGATGAAGCATTTGTCTGTCTTCATGTTTGTTTATTGTGGTCCTTCACTGTACTCTCACCTATCTCACATCGGAAGGATATTGAGGAAGCAAATAAAATAAATTAAATTACGGAACAAAGTAATTAGTTTACCTCTGAAGATTTGAGCAAATGCTTTACTGAAGATATGATTTTATTTTTGTCTGTGGAGCACTTTTTAGAGTTTATTAATTACTACTTAAAGAAGTTTCTAATGATAGAAAATACAAAAAAACAACAATATGGCAGCACAGTATAATGTAAGTTAGTTCCTCCTGCGTGAAGCATTAATGAGTAAGGAGCCAATAGGATGTAGGAGTCAGAGGGGCAAGTAAATAGTGGATAAGTCATGACAAAGCACTGAAAGATAGACGGCATGCACTTAAGTGAGTTGCAAAATAAGCTTAAGTGTGAGTAAGTAAAAAAGTGAATAAGTGAGTGGGTAAGTTTAGTACAGACTGCTGCCAGCCTGTTCAAATTTTGATGGGGGCAGTTTACTTTGGGTATGTACAGTATATGAGAACTGACCCCTGAATATGTAGGAAAAACACAAAGAAGGTCCATGCTGGTAAAGGAGTTAGTTAGAAAAATGTACAAACAAGACAGTGAACCATGCAGCCCCACACAGCTTCAGCCAGTGATTTTACCCAGAGAAGTTAGCTCAGAGCCGGGGTTAGTAAGCTCCAGGGGTACGTGGGTGCTGGAGGTGGCTGGACGAGGGGCCTCCAGTGGCAGTGGGTTAGTAACCAGCGCAGATGCAGATGTGGCAGCAACAGTATCATCATCATCATCATCATCATCATCATCATCATCATCATCATCACCACCACCACCAAAATGGACCTGCTCTTCCTCAGCCCTCCCCTCTTCCTCATCCTCACCCCTTTCACCATCAACATCATCATCCTCATGATGACCTCTCACTCCATCCAAAACATCTGTGGGTAAGGAGGCGAGGAAATATAAAAGGGAGTTGATCAGGGAGACAGGGAAGAAAAAGAGAGGAGAAGTAAAACGACAGGTGTTAAAAGCATGAAAAGGCCAAAATGAAGCCAGAGAGGAGTGCAGAAAAAGAATCTTGGTTAGTTTGTGTAAAAACAGTAATCTGTGGTTAAAGTACATGTTAAGTGTCCCGATTCAATAGTACTTGTCTTAAACATATAATCCACCATAACATGTCTTCTCCCCTTAAGAATTCCACTACACTTGATGGGATGATGACACTCAAACAGACTCTACCTGAGAGACAAGGAGGGAATTTGACTGATTGGTGTCTGTCTGTCAATGGGTTTAAGTGCACCAGCGCACAAATATCTGACACACAAAGTGAAACCGAGACCTCTGTTGAATTCCCCTCATTCAAAGATCTGTTGCCTGCCTTTCTTGTTCCAGATAAAAGATGTAGGGCAAACAAAAACCACAAAAACATGAAAGCACATATTCCATTAAGTCTCCTGAGGGGCTCAATAGAAACAACAGTGTCTCCACATTAGAAACAAAAGAAGAAGAAAAAAACAACATGTTGGAAGAAATTCTAATGGAAACCTGAGCAGCTCTAGCTGCATGGATAACCCACCATGGATTAAAACAAAACAATCAGTAAACAGCGTCTGACATTGCAAGCTCCCTCCTCTGCTATTTACTACTGGTGGTTAGAGGCCAAGAACAAAGGGAGAAGGAGAGGGAATAAAAAAAAACAGCATTTCCTGTTTTGTTTTTTTTCCTTTTCTAATTTGCTAGCTGCGATGCGAAGCGTACTCGCAAGTGCCGTTCCTGCGTGGCTGGCTGGGGCCTAATTAATGGGAGGCTATGGTGATGGAGTTTGGAAAGTTTCTTTGCGGGCAGACACTTGGAGGGGGCAGCATGAGCTGCATTAAAGGACCGTGAATGGTGTTGAGGGGAAAGAGGGAAGAAGACAGAGAGAGCGCGAGAGAGAGCGAGAGAGAGAGAGAGAGAGAGAGAGAGAGAGAGAGAGAGAGCGAGGGCTAGGATTAGCCGTTCTGCTCGGCAGGCCTTGTGTATCACAGCCAACAGCATTTCTCTCGTCTCCTCACCTCCTCCTCCTCTCTCGTTTCGTTCTTTCCTCCAACTCCATTTTTAATGAGATCAACAATTAGTTCAATTCAGAAAAGCTGAAAGAGCAAATAAATCAAGTTCTACCCTTCCTCTGCCTCACTGTCTTTCTTCTGTTGTTTTACCTAACAAGTAGGGCTGCAGCTATCGATTATTTTAGTAATTGAGTAATCTACCGATTATTCCATCGATTAATCAAATAAGAAATACTTTTGTTTAATTGAAGAGCAATAATAGTTTGATTTAATTTTCGGAAAAAGCTACATTTTTGTTGCCTACATTGCTTACAATATCATCTCTCAAAAAACTAAACATTAAGTGCAGTTAAGTGCCATATTACATTGTTTTTAAAGAAAACATTTTCTGAAATGCAATAACAACCTCAAACTAAGGCATACATTAAACATACATAAACATTACCATCCTATTTTCATTTATATATTTGATTACAATGCTACACAGCTACCCTAATGCTAGTAGATCGTTGATCAGCTGTTTCTCCGTGAAGAGAGAGCGAGTGAGAGAAAATGGCGCGCAACAATCAGCTGTTTTTTCGAAGGGATAGTCAACAAGTCGGCTCTTTAGATCAAATTGTGGTCACCGTGTATTTTCTTGTCTTTGTTTTTGGTAGTTGTTGTGTTTGGTGTAGTTTCATCGTCCATACGACTCTGTGATTTACTTTTGTCGGGTCCGCTTCGTGGAATGGATGATTAAGTTAGACTCTATGTTTTCTGTTGAGATGCTGAAACTTTGACGTCGTGCTATTATTGTGGTAAGCTAGTTCGATTTCGCAGTAGACACACTGTACACAGTTTTTGTTTTAATTATGTCTGAACTGATTCCAAACCTGAGCCTGTCTCTTCTCTTAGTCCCTCACTATTTACGCTCTTTCTTCATTTTGTAATCTGCGCTGTCATGGCTTGTGTTGCCAGCAGCGTCAGCCCGGCGTGCGACAGTAATAATCATCCGTGCGGAAACAGCGTGAGTGATACAACGTTGGTAACATTGATTAAACGAAGCTTTGAGGCAAATCATTTTGCATCGAGGATTTTTAGTTGACAGCCCTACTACCAAGTCGCTGATCTCACTTCTTGTTGAGCAAACCAATCAAAAGCATATAACCATATGCTTTTGATTGGTCTGCTCATCCCAGGAACCCACCGCCACTCTCCGGCCACTGTTTCTTCTAACCTTCCTACTTTTCCTTCTTCCTTTCAGTCTATATATAATCCTGTCACCAGAGCTGCAACGATTAGGTGATTAATCAATTAGTTGATTTGAAAAAAATAGCAATTTTGATAATCGATTAAACCTTTGAGTAATTTGTTAAGCAAAAATGAAAAACATTATCTGGTTCCAGCTGCTGAATTGTGCGGATTTTTTGTGCTTTTCTCTGTTTCATATCGTATATCATAAAGTAAACTGAGAATTTTTGCATTTTTGACTGTAACACTGACATTTTAAGCCATCTTGTGATGATTTGTTTGGAGGGTGGGCTTTTTTCACTTTTTTTCATACATTTTAATGACCAAAAGAATTAATCGATAATGAAAATAATCGCCTCACTTGTTCATCCTCTCCATCGCTCCTCTCTCAAACGACAAGAGGCCATGTCTCAATGTTCGGCAGTCCCTCCATTTGTTCATATCAAAAGGCCTCATCGCATCGAATTACAGTACTCATATTGCTTTCTAAACCCTTCATCACCTTCTACACTCTCACCTTTCATTTGCATGCAGTGCACCCGGTCTACCTGAACAGAACAACCAAAAGATGGGTGAAATGTGGAGGAATCTGAAACAAATGACTAGACAGTCCTAATAATGGTCATTATTATAATAACCCCAATTTCAAGGAAATGGAAAGCAGTGGGAAATGCACATGGCAGCATGTGCTACCCCTGCAAGACATTATTAGAAGTGTTTGGTATTTTGAGTATAATTTGGCCGCACAATGTGTTGTGTTGATTAACAATTACTGGGCGAACGAGACGAGGGAGGAGTCGCAGGGTAAATTGCTGTTCTGAATATGAGGAGGGTGCATTTTAGACCCGTGGCCATTGTCAAATGGCATTTTGTTTTTCTCTGAGGATTAGGCAGAACCCCTTTAGAGAGCATAATAGAAATGTGAGTCGTAGCATGTGTGGATGAAGTGAGTGTATGTCAACATCAGTGTGACTTTTCTTCTGTATTATTGTTAATGAGAATTAGTGAGATTTACAATCATCAGCAAATTTATGTGTTAATATAAGGCCTTTTTACTAAACTCTAAAAGTACTTTCATGAGGATAAATAAAGTTTTAATAAAAATGCTATGTGTCCATAAAGTGTATGTGTTTATGTTTGCTGTGTGTGTGTGTGTGTGTGTGTGTGTGTGTGTGTGTGTGTGTGTGTGTGTGTGTGTGTGTGTGTGTGTAGGTGTGTGTAGGTGTGTGCTGACCTCCAGCAGGGCTAGCCTTGTTGGCCTTGCCTCTCTCAGTGCTGGATGCATCCAGCAGGCTCATGTCAGACATCTTGACTCCAGATCGAGCCTCAGCTATCAGCTGCCTGGCTCGCTCTCTCAGCTGTCTCCGCCGCTCTGCATCCCGCTCCTGCACACACAAATATAAAAATAAATAAACATGAGCATAGGAATTTCAGTTACTCTTGTACAGGTACAGGTAAATGTCCAGAGAAGAAATCATTAAGAATGAAATCCCTAGTACAATCTTAATGGTTGATTAAATATCAACACATTGAAATAACAGCTGTAGCCTTCTAACTTCGGTCAACCTTCATTTTCACAAGCTACTGAAGGTCCTTATTCCAAATTGTAAACTTGATAAGCTTAAATGATTGATATCATATAAATGAAAGATAAACAGGGAGAATATGACTCCTGAAACTGGCATGTTGCGATCCGCTGGAGAGAAGACACATCACTCTGTTGGAGTTGTTGGAACTCCAGAAACACTAGACAGTGGTGCTTCTTTTACCTCATAAATAATCTTTGGCATAGTACAGATCTCGGCTGGCAGATAGCTGACAAACCAGACAACAGCCGAGTTTTATTTACATATAAAGAGAGCAGCGTTGCAATACTAGCAGGTAGAGGTGGACAAAACCGTTAAGTTCAGAAAGAAAGGATTGAGAACGATTCATTAAAATATGCCCAGATCCTTAACGATTATACAAATGCATGTTATTATTAATGTCATGTTATTGCAATATGACTACTTTATGAATGCACACTGTAGACAGATTACACACTATACTCACATTTACACACACACACACACACACACACACACACACACACACACACACACACACAAAATGTAATCAAACCTTCCCAGACACACCAACTACTACAAAATACATAAGATGTTCTGCATCATAATGGATATACACATCTTATTGCATTATGGTGATAGGAGTATATAGATAAACACACACACACACACACAATATCTTGGCACTAGAAATACAGTATTGAGCCGTCACCATCAGAGTAATGGCAGAAATGCCATTTTCAGGCCGATCCAATCTGATCCTACTGATAGCACAGACCACCACACACAAACACACACACACACACACACAGAGCAAACAGGAAAACCTTGATGTTGGCAACTGACAAACACTTAACTGATGACGACCAAACCAAGCACACACAAGCATACACTCAATGTGCAGGCCCTAAGTACATATGGTACCCAGGCATAAATACACAAATGTCCAAGACAAGTCATTTTGATAAGACTAAGTCATTTACAGACAAATAAAAGGACACAAAAAAGGTAAAAAAAATTAAATAAATAATTCAAAGTTGGTCTAAAAAGCAGATTACGTTATAAGAGAGCATACTGATTCAAAAAGTTTTCAGGCTGTTCAGTCGTGATATTTCTAAGACTGGAGTTGTTGCAGCCAAAGAGAAATTCACTGCAGAAGTCAATTCTGGATGAGACAACGGTGAAAAATACTGTTTTGAATCCTGCCTGCATGATTTAAGCCTCTGTGACAAAAACAACAGAAGTAAAGAAGTACACAAACTAACACAAACTCCATCTTGCACAAACTCGTCTCACACAGCTCAACCTAAGCACAAACAACTACACACTCTAAAACTCCACCTTGCTCCCCCTTCTCCCAAACATACACAACCACATATGACCCAAGGGAGAGTGAAGCTGTATTTCTCTGTCACTGTTCTCCCTCCCTGTGGTTTCCTGTTAATCAGGCTTCTCCATATTGAGGCAGGGGTTTTAGGGCTGGCCTATTGAAGCCGCCCATTTATCCATTAACAAAACAAGCAGCGCCCGCTAATGAGCTACATCTCTCCATTTCCATGTCAATTGTTTGTTTGTAGCCATTGTTAGGCTGGGACAATGGGGCTATATTGTAAATGACGGCAACCCTAATGCACTGTGTGTGTGTGTGTGTGTGTGTGAGAGAGAGAGAGAGAGAGCCCAAGGGGGTGCCCACGGGTAGAAGGGAACACACCTTAGAGAGAGACTGATAAAGAGAGAGAGAGACAGACAGAAAGATAAAGAAGAGAGTGTGAAGGGGACCGAGAGGAAAACGGATGTTGACACTGCTTGTAGAAAAGTATTGTGTGTCAAAGCATCACAACACTTCTTTCCCAGCTCTCATTCAGCACAAATCCAGGCAACAAAGAAGGGAATTATTATCTGAATGAAAATGGGAGTTGGTATCCTTAAACTTTTTTTCTGTTTAGCACTTTTCAAAACCCAAGTTACAAAGTGCTTTACCAGACAAAACCAAATACACCGATAAAAAAAAGACAAAATCAACCTGTTATAACAACTAAATCTTGGACATTCAATGGTAAAGTCAAGCGTCACAACTAGATTACCTGTGGCATGCTTGACATCGACAAAGAGAGAGCTCAATTTTAGGTGGCTGACAGAACTTTGAAGGCCAAATAAATTGATTACTTCGATTCATTTTGCTGTTGGACTAACGTTAACATCCAATAAAAATGCTAAAATATGAGAACAGCATTTTATATATACATTATTGGTAACCAATACTTTATATAAAATGTTGGTCTCTACAGGTAATCTAGTTGTGATTAGTTTTAATCAATAATATAGTGATATATTATGCTTGCTGTGTTGTCTTCTTCCAATATTTCTTTCCATCCTCACTTCCTTCTTTCTCACTATGTTTTCTGTGCAGTTGTCTCCCTGCTTTTATAAATGCAATATGATAACCAGTAATGTCACTGATGGCCTTGCGGCTATGGACTAGTTCTGATATCCAATCTGGCCTTTACAGATATGGATACAACTACCAATTTAAGTGTGCCTGTGTGTTCTATGTATATACACACATTCAGCTCGGGCCCCAACACACTCCAAAACATCCCACTGCATTATTGTTGACGGCCATTTTGGGGACACGAAATTGACTTTGCCTATCCAGAGGCTAGGATTAACGCTATAGAAAAATGCATCTGACTAGCGCCTAGCTCGGTCAGCTACAGAGCCGCTGATTAGAAAATATGAGAATGTGTTTGGAAGGAAAGACGAGGAATGGAGGGGAGAGAGGCTTTTTGTTGTGTAAAGGACAATGTATGACATGATCTAGGATCAAATCTTTCTGTAGCTGAATATACTTGTGTGTGTGATTTTAAAATTGTTAAAACTGGAATATGTGTCCTTTTTAGATGTATCATAAAAGGCATAAGAGATTCAACTATAGGAACTGAAATGATAACTTGAGGCGGAACAAATGTTAATTTGGTTTTTGATCATCAAACAAAAAACACTTTGTGCACAAGAAGCTCAGACACCTAAGTAATAAACCGTGTCCCACAGGGACATTACTTCCATACAGCATTTTAGGTACTTTAAAATTCCATCTCTTTTTTCGGACCTATTGAGATTTGATGTCTGTCACCCAACTGTTACCGAGACTGACATCCCAATTACAACTTTGTTCTGTCGGAACACGATATGTCAGAAATTTTTTTAGCTCATAGGGGAGACTTGTTGACCAAGTGGTGATGAAATGCCATCTAGTGGACATTACGCTAAAACAAATTGATGACTACGCTCACTATTTCCATCTTGGAACATGGCGATGGGTATTATACGTAAAAACACAGGCATCCCTTTTTTTTTGGCAGCGCAGCACACCCACAACCAGCGGATGTAAAAGCCATGGGGGACACAACTTTGAAAAAAAAGAAAAGCAGAACGCACAAACCAACCAGCCGCGTCGTTACGTGATCAAAGCCAGGAGGAGAGAAAGCTTGTCAGCTGGTGGTCAGTGGGTCGCACTGCTTCAAGAATGAAGACTCAAGAGGAGAAGAGACTTTTCTTTTTTAAACGGCGACAGCAAGAACAATTGTGTACTGTGTCTTCCATTGACTGCTGGGAACCTCCAGGGGAAGAGAGGCTAAACGCTTGAGTGCGAAGCTGAGACAGAGGGCTCCTCTGTGGGCTTGGCGTCGGGTGAGGACCCCTCTCTGCTCTGGAAGCTCTCTTTGAGCAGGGGGAGCAGGTTGTCGCCTTGGTTGCTCTTTTCTGGGCGAGGAGAAAGGGGGAGGGAGGGCACGCACCACTGGTCATGTACAGAGACCTGGCGTGGGCACAGAGTGATGCCACATAAACACACACACACACACACACACACACACACACACACACACACACACACACACACAATCACTATCTAAAAGGGGTTGCCAACCTCCCAGATAGCCAGCCAGTCTGGCAGCCAGTCATGCAGTTCCAGACATTTGTCATGACAGGCTAATTCACAGTCAAGAGGTGCTTTAGGTCTCTATCTTGACCAGAGACACACACACACACACACACACACACACACACACACACACACACACACACACACACACACACAAAAACATTGTTTCAAATGCCAGCATGATGATCCAGACATGATGCATGTAGAACCTAATTTAAAGCCATCCTACCACAACAACAAACACACGTGACAGTACACAACTACATGTCCATGTATATTTGTTATTTTTAATAAAGTGCTCTATAAATGAATTGACCGGACTTATTTTACTCATAATATTAGTAACTATTACTAATACAAGAACACAGTTAAACATATACTGGCTTTTTAAAAACCATACCATATGTCTACCTTCTGAAAATCCTTACCAGGAAAGTACATAAATATATAAGAGAGAATTAAATATCCCAAACTAGCTTCCTGTTTACCAAAGCAGTTCGCACAACGACTTATCACTATATTTTACTTTATTTTAAATGAGACAAGAGTTGATTTCAAAATTAACAACATATTTCACACATATGCAATATTATCTTTGGAAGAGCATTGGTATTGTAAACAATTTAATTTACTAATAAAAAAAGAAAATAAAAACACATTGCTTCTGCTGGTCTCCATAATGTGCCCCCAGGTCAGGTTGGAAAAGATGATTGATGGTAAGGTGGGAGATATGAACAAACAAGGAAGCAATGGAGTTTATGGGAAATGTGGTCTTCAGTTTAAAACCACCAGAGGCTTCCAATTCAACTCAAATATTTGTGGATTCTATATCACGTGTACCAAATTTAGTAATCTATTACTTTCTAAACCCCTTATTGCTCAAATTTTGGAAACAGAGCAAGAGAGAGCGAGAGCAAGAGAGAGAGAGCGAGAGAGAGGAGCTTATCGGCTGGCTCCAGACGGAGTGCGCGGATCAATGGGCATGCTAGGCCCACAGCGATCAATGCATTTGATAAAGAATTAAAGAAGAGCCACTGTACATGACTATCAAAGAACCAGGACACGGCCTAATTATGATTCGACGGGTGCGTGCCCATGATACGGGCCTGTCTGTGTGTGTGTGTGTGTGTGTGTGTGTGTTATTATATGGATATAAATATAAATCTCTGAGATGTCAGTGTGGAAGTGGTGTGAAAGTACAGGCTGTGTACCTCTGTGTCAGTGTATACAAGTGTGTGTGTGTGTGTGTGTGTGTGTGTGTGTGTGTGTGTGTGTCTGAATGGACGTCAGACTGTGTGTGTGTTTTTCGGTCAGAGGTGTGATGTTGCTGTGGTTTGAGGTTATGAGGTTATGTGTGTGTGCGCCTGTATACGTTTATGATGTGTACTTGTTAAATGAGGGGGAGGAATGTTTTTATAAAAAGGGATAAGTCACAAATGATTAGGTGCTTTACTTTCATTTTTTTTATTTTATTTTTATTGTATCAATGTTTGTGTTATATGGTGTATTGTATGCGTCTTCCTGTTTAGTATCCTGTGTGTATTTGAAAAAAAAAGGCCTAAATAAATGTGCTATTCACAGCCATGGCATTGGTCCATGCTATGTAGTTGTCCCTATGAAAATAAACGGGAAAAAATAATATTATTTTGACACTGTTGCAGCAGCGCATGGGTGCAAATGTAAAAGGGCACAGTGCCAAACACTTCAAATGGAGTGCATTTGACAGAGAATATTGTTTGCATTTGTAGGAATGAAACAAATATTGATGTGCTGAATGTGTGTCACAAATTCACAGTACAGAGGTGCGTGTGTGTATGCAAAATCATGCTGACATTTTCTTGAGCAAATACGTTTGTGTGTGTTCGAGGTTCTGTGTATACGTGGCATCATATTTGTTCTCAGCACTCTGTGTGTGTGTGTGTGTGTGTGCGCGTGTGTGCGTGCGTGTGTGTGTCTGTCTAACAAGAGCACTTGTACTGTGGGACAGGTCGAACAGGTAGAGTGAAACACAGAGACTACAAAAGTCAGAGGAGCTCGTGACTCAGACAGGCGAGTAAGAGGGGAGGTTTTGCCCTTTAAATAGACAGGATAATTACTGGTGAGAGAGAGACAGAGAGGTGGAGAGAATGCGAGAGAAAAGGGAGAATTAGAAAAAGGCAGAGACAAAAAAAGGTGACCAAAAAAACACAGGTAACCTGTAACTGCACAACATCCTTTACAAGGAAAAAGGGGTCAGTGTGTGGACTTCACTCCAAAATAAGTTTGCTCCCTTTTGAAAAGGCAGACTTTGACATTGTTCATCAAGAAGAGCAGAATCATACAGAGGACTTTTGCTACTTTTGAAGACAGATCCATCTGTTTTGAAAGTAGTGACTGATACATTTAGAGTTCAGTTTTGCTTAAATGCATATATGACCTTTTCAAATGTTGCATATGCATTACATAAGTTATTTTGAAATTGTTTGTGTAATTGCAGTGTTTTATTTAACCTTAGCCCCTTTTTGACTCCAGCAACCTTTCCAGGACCCTGATTTCCTGAAAAGGTTGCTGGAAAAGTTCAGTTCAGGGGCAAAGGCCCCCCCCCCCACCCGCTTCAACTTGTAAACAGCATCCTTTTAGACTGCATGCATGTCCTGGTAGTCGCTAGGGGTCAACAGGATTTGGAAGTGAAAGATATTTTAATGATATTGACATTTAAATGTTTTGTAGCTGATTTCTTCTTTTATCTGTAATTTGTCTAATTTTCCTAATGTTTACACATGTTCAGATGCAGCTGAAACACGAATACAAATGCACAATAGGGACATTTGGTTTCTGACTTTCTCTGAAGTTTTGGGTCTATTTAGTCAACAAAAAAAACCCACACGTGTGAACACATTTCAAATTTCAAATCAACACTCAATTCTATGTCACAAACACACACATGGATAGAGTAAATTACATTTTCCATATAAACTAAAGTTAATTCTTTAGGAACTTAGAAAAGTGGTGGGATTACTGTGATTTCATTTGCAATGAACATTAAATACTCTCTCGTCTGAGGACTTCATCCTTTATATTTTATCAATACAAAAAAAGAGAGAGACCCGGGCTACAGGGTGGACGTGAAAAACATTTGGCACTTCCACTTCAGATGTGAACACGAGGCATGTGATAACTTGACAAAAGAAAGAAAGAAAGAAAGAGAGAGAGGTACATGTGTTCAGAAGAGGTATGCAAGTGTGTGTGTGTTACAGCTTTCCTCTCTGATGGCTTGATCAGCTCTTGTGATGCAATTGAGAGAGCTGTCTTTCTCTTGCTCGTTCACACACACACACACACACACACACACACACACACACACACACACACACTTTAGAGACTGCCTTTGATCTCCACTCCAGCCAATTCAGCATACCCGCACACTTTAACGCATGCACGCACGCACACACACAGTCCAAAGAAACTGCCCACCAAACTATTTAGTTCCATTAAGGGCAGATTCTTCAAAAAGAAGGGAGAAAGCAAGAGAAAAGGAGGGGGGTTGAAGGTAGAGGAAGAAGAGAAGAGGAAAAAAAGGGAGAGCTAGGAGAAGAAAGGGACGGCAGCAGCATTAAAATGAGACCTGGAGAAAAACTATTACTGCTGGGAGAAAGTTGAAAAGGAGAGAGGACAGGAGGAGGAGGAGGGTAGGAAAGGACAATGTGTGGACAAAAAAGGAGAGCACACAAGGCCATATTTGCATTTTTGACAGAGGCATTTTTGTATTTGCTGAAAGACAGCCCTTCACTGGTGGCCATCTCAATTATGGATTGCAATTAAAATATTTATATTCTGGAGTTGTAAGATTCTTAAATGCTTACAGGATTATGTTAGATTAGATTTCTTTATTTTAAGTCTCTCAACACTGATATTAACTCCTGTTTCTTTGTTGTAGTAAGTTGGCTGCCTGCATGTGCCACCTTTCAAAAGTTCCCCTTTCCACTTGTCCAGTGTTTAGCAATTCGGGCCAACAGTCAGGTAACAAGTAGCCTGTTACCATTGTGACGCATTTGTTATAATCACTTGGATGAAATGCAGTACAATCAGAATAACTCAGACATAATGTGTTTTTCATTTTTAGGGACCTTTAGGAATGCAGAGGTTCAGCCAGAGGGCTTTGATTTTGGCCACCAGTGACACAAATAAATGAAAGAAAAAGAGAGAGGAGAAAATTAGGACATGAATGCAGTCAAGTCAGGATCAGACGACAGACAGCAGATGGGAGTAGATGACAACACCCACAGGTCACAACAGCAGAGACCCAGGAGTCCCCTCCACTTGTAAGGAGGAGAAGAGGGGGCAATGAAGGGGGTTGGGGTGCTGGTCGGCAAAAATCAAACGGGACCCAATTATAGGAATCACAACGAGTCAGTGAGCAGGGAAACTCTCTTACCTGGAAAACACCAAGGCATTTGCGTGCACTCTCAAATGCATACCACAAGCACACACACATGCACATGCGCACGCACACACACTCACCCTCTCACACACACACACACACACGCAAGTGCTTAAAAGAATGCAAAAGTGCACATGTGCTATATAATTGCACACAGTACACACATATTTTTGCACAGAAACACACACAACAGCATACACTTCTATGTCCACATGCACACAAACACACTTCTCCCAAACCTAGTGTGGATAATTAGCCTGGCCAGGCCGGTGTGAAATTACTGTTCTCATCTGCTAATGGATGAGAAGACCTGAAGCGAATAGACACAGACACACACAGACACACAGACACACACACACACACACACACTCTATTAAAATAATAATAACAGTGGGAAAGACTAAAAGAGCAAAAGAAAGACAAACAAAAATTGGGCAACTGCAATAAGGATAAAATGAGAGAATAAAGTCCTTGTCCTACATATTTTTAGGAAAGCTCATTAATTACCCATCTGGCTGCTGTGTGAGTAGGGGGTGGTGACATTACAACATTACAAGACATCTGCACAGTGACTAATCATAGAAGGCCACCTATGAGGAGGAGGAGGAAGTGATGGGCACAACACTGTTAGTACTGCTTGATCATCAAAGACCACAGAGAGTAGGACGGACAGCAAGACAAGATGGAGAGAACAGGAGGATGAGATGTGGCGGAGAAAGACAAAGGGAAGGCAGAAAAAGAAAAAATATGAGGTTGAAAAAAAATAGACAGAGTGAGAGAGAGAGAAAGTGACTGAGAAGACAGGGAGGGAGAGGAAGAGAGAAAGCTGAACCTGTGACCTTAGATGAAAGAACCAGTCACTGTGGGCTACAATTAGGGATGGCAGGAGGGAGAGCATAGGTCAAGAGAACAGGGCTACACACACACACACACACACACACACACACACACACACACACACACAACATTGTTTTGCATCAAGCTACATAACGATGGCAGTCACTCTAGCTGTAGGTATTATGAATAACAAATTGTACAGACCTAACTGTTGTCAATATTGTGTGGTGCTACTAATGCAGTCATACGTCGGTCAGCATATGTATTTGATTTATCACATTTAGAGGGAGGGAAGTTCTTGAATAAACAATATTAACAAAAAACTATAGACCTGATGTTATTCCTGTAAATATAACGATGTAAAAAAACAGCACAAGAATTAACAGAAGAATTATTGTCCTAACACTTCTCTGTAATGTTTATGTGTTGCGCCTTCCTTTGATGGTGTTTAAAAAAGTTCAAACACAACTGAAAAGGGCATTTCTTTCTCAGGTTTTGAAAAAGGTATGGTTTGGATGAAGATATATGCTATGGAGAGAGGTGTGAGGGAGCTGTTTCTGATGAGCACAAGCACAGGTGTATGTTGGGAGACGGAGTTTATAGTACAGATATATGAAGCACTGCTTACAGAGACGTTTATTATTTTTAGTGGCTGGGGGGAATGATATTAAAGAGGATGAAAATAATAATTTGCAGAAAGACAGCTTTCTTACCAATTGCTGTTCAGGAGATGATTCACCTATTCCGGTGGGCAAGATTTCCCACCAGTGATCATACCTGACCCAAAAACCTCAATTAGAAAAAATGCTCTTATTCTGTTTGGAGAATTAGTGCTGCAACTAACTATTATTCTGCAATTAATGATTCGTTTGCTTATCACTAATCTTTCAATATTTCTTCGACTGATGGCTAATTGTACTGTCCCATAAAAATCATAACTTTTACAGCTTTGAATAAGACATGAGTTTAGTTAATAGATTTCAAACTAACTGATTTGTCATTTGTGTTTTGAATGCTACACCCCCAAAAACAGCTAATGTAGCCCCCTCCTCTCCCTCGGCCCAAATCATTCTGTTGCTCACACATTAGCCACTTCCCTGGAAGAATGAAGCTGGCTTTAATTGAATTAAATTATACCTTATGCATGCTAAACCGCAAAGCACCTACTTAGACGGATGGAGAGTTAAATGGGAAAGGCTTGGGCCTCTCCAGCTGATAACACACACACACACACACACACACACACACACACACACACACACACACACACACACACACTAATCAAAGCAAGACATCAAGTAATCTAATCTGAATCACTAACAATTATCAGCACATTGGCCTCAAGGCCAGTCGTATTCCTTTGATCAATGTTTTCTATTAAAAAAAGTGTAAACAATTCAATATCTTCCTCTCGCCCCTCCTCCTTTCCCTCCTTCCTTTATGCATGGGAGTAGTGTGTGTGTGTGTGTGTGTGTGTGTGTGTGTGTGTGTGTGTGTGGGGGGGAGGAGGAGAGAGAGGGGGGAGGGGGGGGTTATTAACCAATTGTCCTTGGAAATGAGTAAGGAAATCAGGAGGAGATGGAGAGAGAAAGCGGAGGGTTGGGTCTGGCTACTTTAAGGCGCTAATCTAAGTGAAGTCAGCCATCTTGCCCCACAACAAAGGACAGAAGAGGAGCTTGTTTTTGTCGCTAAGGAAATATATCGGCACTGCAACAGCTTTGAAAAACTCTTTTAATTTGCTTTCTTTCTCTGAAGACTTTTAACACCACCAGTCCTTGGAAGTTCCTCATTTATTTTCTCAGATTATGCCAAAATTGTTATTCCTGTGGCCTGCATACAGACTTGTACACATACATTTGCATGCCTACACACTGAAAAACACTTATGCACACAGACACACACACACACACACACACACACACACACACACACACACACACACACACAGTAAAGACCATCTAATTGAAGGGCATATATATCTCTTTAAGGATTCAGGCAGCAGGGGCATGCGGCTGCTGCCTTTTAGATATCTCATTACCAAAGGGTATTTATTTAATTTTACCCTCAAATCCGTTGTCCTCACAAGACCATTTTTTTCCTTATCCCCCTTTCCTTTCTCTGAAACATTTGGAAACGTCACTGAGGATTTGACAACAGTGCTTTCCCAGGGTAACTCCTGGTCCATCAGTGTGCACCCCCCATCCCAGTATATTATGTTCAGTGGAGCGTGCTCGGTTCAGAGCTGGCAATTTCACTCACTTCTTCTTTAGTTTAGTTTGCTTCGGAACAGCGATTCCCACCCCCCTTTACCGTGAATGTACTTTTGCTGACAGGTGTTTGTGTACAACATTTACTCAGTGTTAGGGGAAGTTGAGGGGACAGCACATTTAGTCGGGATGTCATAAAAATTGTGCAGAGTCAAGATGACCACGGAGAGAGACTGAAAGAGAGAGTCAATCCACACTTCGGTTTTTCTTACTGACATGTTCAGGTTGTGATGTTCAGCAGTCCATAAGAGAGTCTGAGCAGAAGTTAATAAGGAAAAGTATTCTCTCCTTCTCAAAGCATTTTAATACAGTAGACTGCCAGAGGATGAGACAGGCTTTTCCAGCATGTTGCAAGTGTAGTGAGCAGCGAATAGAGAACTGTGGAAGTGACATGAGGGTGTTGAAGAGGCTGGTGGTCACTCTATTAGTTGTTCCGGCACACTGAGGCAATTCTGTACAACATTCCAGTGCACGGAGCAAAGAGGCAGGGACAGACAACTCAAACTCAGGTCAATCTTTACTAACTACACACAGACGAGGTCAGACAGACCTGCCCCCTCCTCAGAAACCTGAAGACCCAGACTGACCCAAACCGAGCCTCAGGTAGAGACTTTGTCAATTTTGTGGTCATTTTAAGATGGGACAGACAGTATCTGAGTAAGCATTGTCAACGATTTCAGTCCCAGAAAAACAAACACACACACACACACACACACACACACACACACACACACACACACTTTGACTTACATCGCAGACATTTGTGGCACTGTTTGGTGCAGTGACGGCTGAGTTGGGGACGTTCTTGTTGCCTGCCTTCATTGCAGCATCTCTGCGGGCCTGCTCCAGGAGAACTCTGGCTCTCTCTTTAAGCTCCTCCTGACGAGACAGCACCTTCTGTGTGCAACCACAGGGCATTAGGGTGATGACATAAAACAATGCTAATGACTGGGTGCAGTTCATTTCTAATAAAACTGTGTAAAAGAAATGTGTGCTTGTAGACTCTCACACATTCATGTTTACGAGTGTAAGGTGTTTGTTCACATATGTAGCCTCTTACACTCTTCAAAATTGTACTCACCTTCTCAGCAGGGGGACTTGATACAGGTGCGGCTGTTGGCTCCTTTGAAAGAGAAAATAACCCAAATTAACTACAGGTGTTTAGCCAAATACCAAAACACCTCTAGATTTGCAGTCAGAGTTACAGGCTTAAATTAAGTATTTTGTCAACACAATGCAACAAATAATGTTGTTTGGACTGGTTTTCCTTAATATATGCTTCTTAACAAATTAACTGACTTGTGTAATCTAGTCAACTATGATGCCTAAATAAGTGACATGCTATGGAAATGAACACATTTTAACAGAGAGTAGTACATTTTCAAACAAACATGTTTCACAATTCCTCCTTGTACAGTGAGCAGGGGAAGGGAGAGAAGAATTAAGATAAGCGGACCTAAATGTAGGAGCAGGATACACGATATACAGGGCCTGCACTTTGGCATTATGGGGCCAGCCTACAAGCCAGGCTCACAGCCCTGTCTGGGTCCAGTGGTGTGGAGAGCATGACGACTTTGACAAGAAAGCAAAACAACCCTAGCCTAAAATTGTATCTGCACGGTAATCCTGGCTGTATTATAAAAGGGGTGCAAAGTGGGCAAACAGAGCTTTTTACATTTGGCTTAGGCCGAGCAATATTACAACCAAGCTGTTTATAGCACTGAAACATGTTTATCCGTTCAACAAGTGAAATCTGGCTTGGGTGCAGGCAAGGATGCATCCCGCTAACTTGATAACAGCAGATCAAAATGGGGTGTCATAGCTGTCATAACCCCCCTGCTGCCCTCCCGCCTGCCCTGTGACCTTTCGACTTGTAAACAGGAAGCGGTAATCTGGGGTTAACCAACGCAGGCAGCAATGTATTCAATGTGTGTTTATGTGTGTGACTGTGTGCGCACACGCATTAAGGTGCGTGTCAGTGCGCGTGTGAGACGAGATGAGGTGTGCTCTGCGCAAAGCGTCGCCACGCCTGAGCAGTCACGGCACCAACTGCCATCAACTGAAGGGATGAGAAATATAATGAAAAATATAATGAAATGTCAAAGCAGGGGGTTCTCCTGGGTGCCTTCTATAGTCGCCACATGTTAAGGGCCCGGCCTCGATGTGTCTGAGTCTCGGCAACAAGACAGGCGACGACAACATCTAATGCAGACGGGAGAATTTCGGTACGGTCATCTCTGCAATGGCATCAACGAGGTCGGGATTTGAAGCTTAGCGAGTGCCAGGAGGGAATGAATGTTCAACACATCCTCTGTCTTATGACTGATGTAGCAGTAAAGGTTTCAATCAAAGCCAGGGTGCAAGGATAAAAACCTGAACAATCCATTTAGGGGCCAGGCAGGTACCTGCAGGTAAACCCTGTCAGAATCTTAATACCTGACTTAAGCAACAAGGCGTGAATTAGTCTACATCGTACACACTGATCCAGAGGTTGTTTAACGTACAGGATTCATAATTAGCTGTGAGATCGTTTAACGTATCTCTTACTGACCCTTAAAGGACCCCTTTAACGATATTCAAAACACTGAAAATATAAGAAATAAAAATATCAATTATTCAGCATGTTAAAAAATGGATGTCTCTCAATTGATGTCTCATACAAAAGTATAGTACAATAGTAGTGAAACAAAGTATGGCACTTTTGAAGAGACAAAATCATAACACTTTGACAGAGAGTAACTTCCCTACTTTAGGAATACCCATAAAAAGATATGTTGAAATAAATATATTTAAATAAAAAAAAAAATATTGTAGCAATTTAGTTACACTCTGGAACTCGATTCTTCTCGTCTATTTACATGTTTAGTGTGTGTTTACCTTTATAATGTTTTTTTGTCTGGGTGTTTACCTGTTTGGGAGGCGTGTCTGTGTGGTTGACTGGAGGAGAGCTGATGTCTGACGCTGGCTCAGACTCCGAGTGACGCAGGCTGGCCCTCTTCTTCTTGATGAGGTCGGCATCCCTGTTATAGGAGAAACCCAGTTTCTGGTGGGGCGGTAAGGCCCCTCTCCTGGTGGGGGACCCTGGGTCTGTACTTCCCTCTCTTCTTTCCTCTCCCACCTCATCCTTCTGCTGTCTTCCCTTCTCCATGTCTCTCTCCACTCTCTGTGGTAACTCGCTAAGGTCTAAAGTGTTGGCTTTGAGCAGATTCCCCCTGTACTCAGAGCTTGACGGCGTCACGTGGGTCGAGTCTGTCGCTGCAGCAGCTAATGCTGTGCGTGGCGATGGGACAGGAGGGGAAGACTGCAAAGGCCTTGCTGCTGGCAAGCTGACCGCTCCTACATCGGCCTTCCGAACCGGCTCCATCACCTCTTCTTTGGCGGCTTTAATGCCATTGGATTCAGTGTTATCACCACCAGCAGATTCAACGGGCTCAGAATTAGCCTGGTGGTGCTGCACGTCGTTGAGTTCAGCATAGAACTTGTCCTGGCCTATGGAGGCGTTTGTATCCGTTTCAAAGTCGCCCACCTTGTAGGTGCTGCGGCTGCTGTTGGCCTCTATCTGCACCACGTTGAGTTCCTCACCGGAGAAGTGGGCCCGGATCTGGTACAGATAGGTCATTACTGTTAGCTTGTCAGGAATGGCCAACAGCACCATGTCTGATGGTTCCAGGAGACGGGAGATACCCAGG
Source organism: Sander vitreus (assembly GCF_031162955.1). Classification (NCBI taxonomy): domain Eukaryota; kingdom Metazoa; phylum Chordata; class Actinopteri; order Perciformes; family Percidae; genus Sander; species Sander vitreus. The sequence continues at coordinate 25,438,681 of NC_135871.1, forward strand.
CTCGCAAAGCCATCATATGCCTGCCAAAAAAGACACAAACTTTCAATTAGATTCATACCACACAACCACTGTCATGTTACAAGAAGTGCCTACCTGCAAAATTGGGTATAAAACTGAGTTCACTGTTGGAAAAATGGATGGGATGGAAGGGTGACAATGGTTGATGAGATAGGAGAAGTCTGGTTTCTTTTTCAGACATGGGTTGTATTTGGTGCATTGCATGCATGATCTATGTGTGTATGTGCCCATGTGTGTTTGTGAGTGAGAGACACCTTTGGCATGACTGCTGACAGGTCATGTCAGGGATGGTTGTCCCCGATAAGAGATGCAGATACCCCAAGACAGAGCGCTTAATCCCAAAGTGTGTGTGCCTGAGTGTGTGTGTGTGTCCTTATCGCTCCCCTACATCAACCTGCCCACGCTCTCCGTCACGCGTGTAATTGGTCTGATTAGAGTCTGATGAGAAAATACAGGTTTGATAATCAAGCGACACACACGAAACCCAATCCCCCATCACCAGATAGACTGAGACAGAGAGAGAGAGAGAAGGGATGAAAACCATTATCGCAGCCAATGACAGGTAAATAAATAGATTAGCAGCACACACACACACACACAAACACAGAGTCACTACCTCCATTCCTGCGCGCGCACACACCCATAACCTCCCCATCCATCTCTCCCAGGTATCACAGCTTGTATCTGGGCTGCTTGATAGTGTTGATCTAATTCCAACCTGTTGCAGCGCTCGTTTGTTTCACTGCCTCCGTAGATCTACCCAGTCTATCAATCTCTCCCTCTTTCTCTCCGTCTCCCTCTCTGACTTCCAAACACATCCCTGTGTGTTTTTAACCTTTATTTACCCCTGGAATTGTTTTGAAGAGCCTGCTTACTCTTTTTCAGCCCTGTCCTGCTTCAATACAATTTTCTTACATTTATTTATCTAGAAAAGGGGTCCATTGAGCATGTATGATTTTTCATTAAGTCTCTGCTTTGCATTCATCCAATACATCTTGGAGCTTCCTTGAAAAAACTACTGTCTCTAAGTGACGGCCCCTGAGCAATTTCAACTTTAAGGAAGGGCTGAACTGTAACTTCTACGAAAGATATTGACTGTGTGCGCTGTGTCTGTAATAACTCTATTTGCCACCTACTGCACCATATTATCTTCTCGCCATTTTATTTGAGTGTTGATAGATGTGAAAATTACAGTCAAAGCTGGATTTATAGTTCTGAGTTAAGGCGTTACAGCGTAGTTATAGTGCCTACACACATAATTGCCACAGCTGACGTGCACCTACTCGAAAAATCGGGGCTACAGCAGCTATCGAGATATCACATAGGAACTAAAAGAATAGTGATTGGTGAACGTGGGTTGCTTGTGTTTGCTTTTATAAGTATCTGAAATAAACGCAATATTAGTTAGTTAAAGAGAGACTCAGTAGTCTTCTGCTTTTTAGTAACATACATTCACAAAGGGCCATTTCCAAACCTTCTGCTTACCATGATGGCCGCTCTCTATGACAATGAACGAAATAATGAAAAAATGGCCATTGCTCGACAATAGCCTCCTATTCAGTAATGAGACAGAGAAGTTACTTGGATGAAATTTCAGTTATTTAAGTACATGTGAAGGCCACCGTTTGTTTATATTTAAAAGCGAATGAAAGAATGTAAACACTGATAGCATGGAGAATAAACTTAAACACGATACAGTCTGATTAAGTTTCACACATTTGTCTAATTTTGTGGTGGAGCTTTCAACAGGTAATTCCATGTTGAACTATTAATCAAAACCTACACCATAGGCACCTACGGCGGGATTGACGTGTAGCCCTTTGACTTTAAGTTTTATATGTTTAAGTTTTAGGCAACAATACAATGTCAGTGATGGCTCAAAATCCTGATCTGTTGAGTGTTTATTATGTGGAAAGTGAACGAGGAAGTGATATTGGACACAGCTCAGAAAGCTCTGTTTAATAAAGTCAATCTTATTTCTCCAACTGTATTTTTTTTCTAACTGGTGACACAAGAACAGAAGGATGGAAATGGAGAATAAAAAGGTGGTTTAACTGAGGGATGTTTCTCAATTTACAATCAAGTGTGATGCCTTTTGTTAGGAGGAGTCTTTTTCACTCTCACCTCTTTTGTCCCTTTCTATTGATGGAAAGTATGTGTTTGTGCTTGCAGAGACAAGGCCAGAAGAAAGAACAGGCGGCGGGAAAAAAGAAAAGGGAGAACAGAGAGGAGTTTGCCTTTACAGCGAGCCTGTTTAAGTCCCCCCCCCTTTCCCTGGCAGAAAGTGAGTGTGAAAGAAAAAAGAAAGACAGAAAAAACAGAAAAAGAATATGGGGAATAAGAGGGCCTGATTGGGTTTCTAACACGTATTCAGGGGAGCAAAGTGTGCTTACATTGTTCCCCTCTCGCCCAGGGTAGGCTGTGAAAGAGAGCGACAACTTTGCTGCTCAATAGGGACAGAATGAAAGAAGGAAAGAGAAAAGAGCGAGAGTGGGAGAACGTGAGAGCTGTATGAGGAGGAAGAAGAGAGGGAGACTCTGGAGCTGGGTTTTGTTTCAGGGTTGATGTTAGTCTTGACATGCGCTACAGTCTTTTTGACCTCAGTGTCATGATTTATACTTTCTATACCTTTACTTATAGCTTGAGGAGTGCTGATCACGTCATACTGAGACACTGATATTGAGGGACCTGTTGTTTTTACGTGAATTGTTTTCTGCGGTGGTAGCCTACAGTACGTGCCCACGAACTACAGTTAAATCATAAGGCAGGCAATATTTTATATCTTTGTTATTGACAATAGATCGCAAGAAAACACCAAAATCAGCAATGGGTTGGTCTGTCTCTCAATTCCTTAACCTGTCGGTGGCATTCAGCCCATTGCATGCTGGCTCCAACTAAAAATGGTAAGTCATTTAAAAGAACAGTAATGAAGCTCTACGGCACAAAGTAATGACATATATCAGGTAGGGGTGTAACGTTACACGTGTTCGTATTGAACCATTCGGTACGAGGCTTTCGATTAGGCACTCATTACAAACCGAACGATTCGTTGGACTAATCCTATTTCATTTAGAAATAAAAGAGCTTAAATTGTGTGAAATATAATGTTCTCAGTGACGCTGCACTCAACAAGGCAGCCCAAAAGACGTAACATGCAACGTGTTGTCTGCCCCTCCCACTCCCAAAGAAAAAGACTCCATTCCAGTCAGGCATGCTACGCTGAACTAGCTCCATGCAATATGGCTAGTAACGTTAATGTGACTATTACCAGACCAGAATTAGAAGATCCTCCAATAACCAACAGGTCTGGCGTTTGGAGCCACTTTGGTTTCCCTGTAAGTTATGAGGGTGAGGGCAAGACAGTGGTGGATAAAAACATTTCAACTCATGTACGCCGACATCACCTGAGTGTGTCAATAACTGGAACTAGAAGAAAACAAGAAGCAACACACACACTACAAACTATCCCAGCAGCATTTAAGCAGCAATTTCCAACTGATTCAAACAGGGCAAAAGACATCACTGTACATTTCTAGCCGCGGGTATGAGACCCTACTCTGTAGTGGAAAACGCAGGTTTTATGAACATGGTTAAAGTAATTGAGCCCCGTTACACTATTCCTTCACAAGCCCATTTCAGCCAGACCGTAATTCCTGCGTTGTTGAAATAGAGAACCAATTGTCCGAAGCACTAGCTGTTGCCCTGACAGCAGACGGCTGGACGTCAAGGGCTACACAAAGCTACCTGACTGTAACAGTCAGTATTTTTTTTTATAAAAAGGAGCTGTTTTTGTTTTATATGCTGCTAAGAAGACACCCCAGCTCTGTCATTGTTCAAAGTAAAAAAAAAGATCATACTTAATAAAAAAAATTGTAAAAATCAAGTAAATTTCTCTGGCATTTCTTTCTTTTTGCTGTAACGAAAACGTACCGAACCGTGACACCACTGTCTCGTATCCAACCAAACCGTGAATTGTGTGAACCGTTACACCCCTAATATCAGGCTTTGGCTATACAGACAATACTTATTAGTTGAATCAATTCATCGTTGGTTTTGGTCTTTTTGTTGGATTTGATGACAAAAAGAAAAATATAGATTATTACCAGAGTTTAAAAATCTTGTATCCTTCTGGTAAGAAAAAGGATAATTGGATCATTTTCCCCTACTCACAAAAATTCATCACTTGAAATATTATGCCATCTAAAAAAGTTATCTGTCGAACCGTGATCTATGATATAAGATCTCTGGAAAGATGAGAGCACAACTGTCAATATTATCATTTATGGCGTTTTAATGGAGTCATATCATATTTTTTTTATGTCATACATATTGTTGAAGTTCTGGTTTTCCTTGTATGTGTTTTGTAAAGCACAGCTTATTGCAATTAGTTTATTTTATTACTGATTTTGCATTTTCATGATGTATATCCTTATAAAAAAGTAACTGGTAATTATTTCAAATCACCAGCCAGCCCTACTGCTTGGTTGATAACATTTGAAACGAGTCTGTCAATATAATTGATCTTCTGTATTTCTCAACAATGACTGATTAGAGCATTTTAGTCCAATACGAAGATCATGTGTTTTGGGAACATATCTGGTTTTCTCAATTTCCGTCATCCAGCTGACAAAGCTTTTGGTTTAGACTAAATGTCACTGTCGCCTGCCCCGGGCCGCGGCTCCCTGCTCCTCCTCCACTCCCTCTCGGTGACTGACAGCTATCTATTGTTGTCAATCATCAACACTACCCCTCCCCTTAGCCCAACCCCTCACGGTTGTGCTCAGGGAGCTTTAGCTTGGTGCTACACTATCAGATGGCATGACAAATGACTTCTCCTTGGCTTCAGCAAGCAAGCGCGCGCGCGCGCGCACACACACACACACACACACAAATACACACAAATACACACACAAATACACAAGCGGTCTAAACACACAGGTGATCTCAACATGCAAACTCCTTAAACAAATGGATGAACATGTGACCACACACACAATCATCCACAGACTAGCATACATACACACATCCATTGATAACAGATCATTTCAAAGGCTGTAAGTGTTCTGAATATTCACTTCTCTCTCTTCTTTTTTTTCTGCCCACCCCCAATATTGATTGTCCTTATCTGTCATAATTCAGCACAGTCTGAGCTCATTGCAATCACTCTTCACAGATAGACTGTGAAAGGAGGGGGCATGTCTATCAACTAGCCATGAAAAGCAGAGATAGTTGTCGGTTTTATACCCTTTCCATTTCTGCTATCCATTCAATAAATTCTAATAACTCCTTATAAAGAAACTCGTGGATGGGAAAGAAGTCTCTTTTAAGCACCCTCTTTCATTCTGTTCTTCATACATTCATTTATTTTTTTTTTCATTTTTATTCTTTTCTTTTCCTTGCTTGCTCTTAACCTGCCACACTATGCTGCCCTAGCCTGTGTCCAGCGTGAGTGTTTTCTCTTTCTTGCAGGCAATATCATGAGCACCCTACTCTTGCTCAACACCTTCAGGGTGCTACATAACACCACACGATTCATTACTCCTCTTTCATTTTGCCTGAACCCACTGAGCTTTCACAATCATAGCCACCTACAACACAGAGTGTAATTCATGTAGAATTACTGTATGTAGCACAGCTGGAAACATAGCAACAACATCCAGAGTGCACAGGCCCACAGACATCACATCTCACATGCAGAGAAAATCCATTTACATACAGATTCTATTGTCACTGCACGTGGAAATTAATCTAAGAAGCAGAAAAACGTAGCACACAATGTCAAAGTCTGGCTCATTACAACCTAGGAAAACATAACGCTACAAAATTATCCGTAAATCAATAAGAATTAGAAACTTCACTGGTTGCTAACTTTATCGCCCCTGCTAACTAAAGGTACACACTCAAAACAGTTGAAACGGGAACTCTGATTGGCCAATGCAGCACACATTCATGAACAGGACACTCATCTCCTTAATATTTCACAAAATATTATCAATATATTTATGAAACATTGAAAAGTGGTATGGTTAAATGTATCGTAAATGTAATGTAAATGACATTTTTGCTGCTAAACCTTTCTGGCAGGTAATGTTTTTGTTGGTTTACTAGTTCTTGGTGAAGCAAACAAGATAAACAAAGACATATATCATATGTTTAAAGAGTGTGTAAATGAATCAAAAGACACACTCTACACAATGAAAAATGACATCCAACTTTAAAGACATTTTAAAACCGTTGGATAAAGGAAATCTGGCCTTGCACAATTAAACTTGTCCACATTTAAAAAGGTGTGGACACAGAGCCGACGGCCAAACGTCGGCAGAAAAGGCAGTTGGACCGATCAGTCTCCCCAAATTGGTCAAAAAAGTGCCTCGAACACACCAAAGCGACGAGACATAATACGTCTCCATAACAGCAGGTGGCGCTAATCTGTGTTGTTGCCCAAAAATGAAAACTGGCAGCTGATTGGACGAACGCGTCACGTGGGTCTGGTTTCTCCGGAAATTCAAAGACAGCCCGTCATGACGGCTTGTTCAGAATATGATCTCGTATTGTACTAAAATAGTTCACCGAAACGTGTTTCTGAAAACATTTTAAGAGAGAAATAGGCCGTGCAGTTGCTGAATGAAATGTCTTCATTTCAGATCGACAAAGGTCAGTTTAAAAGATTTTCGTCAGATTTTGAGAGACTCTAGTCACGCTCATTCCGCTCCCCGTTTCCGGGTTAGCACTCTACCAATCAGATGGGTCATTTGAGTCTGACTGCCGGCAGTGCCCGCCCCGCTGATTATACATGTCAAATCGGCCAAAATGAAGGACGACGGCCCCTCGGACGGACGCCGGCACGGAACACACCGAACAGACTCGAGTCACTGACCTCGCCAGACTGTCCAACGGCCGATTATTGGCTCTGTGTGTCCACACCTTAACATGAATTAGCCATGGTTTTACTAGCTTATATACCCAGATTCTTGAGGGCTACATGAGCACGATGGCAAGAGGTGGCAGTTAGCTGATATCTACCTACCGTGTGTCTCCTCTGTGCACTGCAAAGGAACAGCTTGCTTGGCCAAATGTACATCAGCAGCTGGTGTAGAACGTTACAGAGAAGCTGGTCGCAGTGCGCTGGGTACAGTGCTGCAGCTATTCACCAGCTATCACCTTTTGCGGCATATTCCCATATTACTTATATCTAGCCAATTTCTTCAGGGCTACTTGAGCACCTGGAGGGGGGTGAGGGGCAGTTAGCAGATATGGGATTGGGTCTTTCCCTCTCCCTCCACTGTGGTTATTGTCAACAGGGTAGCATTCATGCCTAACAGGGCCACCAGAGGTTATCGCTGAGCCAGAGTGTGTATGAGAAGAGGAAATCAAGCTGCAGGAACCTGACGTATATCGTTCTGTGTAGCCCTCGGGGCCAAAGAGGGGACAGGGCGTCTGTGTGTATATACGTGTGTGAGTGTGTACTATCAGAGTGAAAGGGAAAAATGGCAGTTTGCATTTGTGTGTTCGGAAAAAGTAAAGCCTGAGGGACAGAGTGGAAAATGGTGATGCGTGCTACAGTGCACCTCAAACTGTGAATATGCAGATATGAAGACATAGGCCAAGGTGTGAATGGTTTATTCTGTTGAGCTTTAGGAGTGAGTGCATATTTGTTGGTTGTAATTTGTTAGGAGAGGAAAGGAATGAAACCAAAGAGGTTTTTTTTACGCTTTTACACACATTCAAACAAAACAGTCTAATCAATACAAGATACATATGCTCTTATTATATACACACTGACATCAACACACAATTAGCAGAGTCAGTTTAGTAAGCTCCCAGCAGGCAGCTGAGCTAAGATACAATCTCACCTCTGCCAGGTGAATAACTTATGGCCACGTAGACATTATCACAGCAGGGGGAATGTCTTAGGAACACTGTCATTATAAGATTCTGGCTGTAGTGCATGTGTGATTGTGAGTGCATGCATTTGTCTGCCTTCATGTGTGTTTCCAACCTCCTCCCTCAAATCATGCAACACACAAACACACAATAGCCAGGGATTAATGGCAGATCTCTAAATAAGGCCAAATGGAGATGTGGATGGGAGGGAGCTAAGTGGTGTGAAGGGCCCAGCGGTGGCTTCCGCTTACCTTTTTGTTGTTTTCTTTAATATCCTGAGGATTGAGTGACTTGTAGTCCCTGGAAGAACAGTGGGGAGGGTCGGAGAGGAGGCAAGCACAGAAAAAAAAAGAGAGAGAGAATGGGAGACAGAGAGAGATAGCAGAGAAAGAGGTGTGTTTAAATATGCGTCACATGTAATGGCATTAGAACTGTAACATGCAATTTCATAGCAGTGCAATCAACAGAACTAATAGAGTGGAAAATATGTAAAAATAACACAGTGGAGTGCAAAGGCACATAAGCATGAACACACACACACCCACACACACACCCACACACACAGAGCACGGGTTAGATAAATTATCTTCATGTCTGCTCTCTTAATAGGGCTGCAGGTTTTTCAAATGTTGTACTTTTGAGTGTTAAATACACATTAAATACTAAAAATGTAAGGAATCTCTTTCTCACACACACACAAACACGAAAACGAGATAAGTGATTGCGGCAAACATGCAACTCTGTATTAAAATATGTAAATGACTCTTAATCAAACACTGACAGGGATGATGGATCCAAGGACACAGCGTAATGACAGGTAACTGTGCAAATATGATGCCACGTTACTAAAAGAGGCACATGAAAAGAGTCTTCAACTAATGTGAACATACAAGTCTGGTCCACCTAAATTTGACTCACTGGCCTTAACTCCACCCTTAATACTGCGAAATGTTCTCTTAGTATGAGTGTTTGTGTGTTTCATACATTGTGTCAGGTCTGAAATGGTGCAGCAGGGCGCAGAAGGCCAGCCCATTCCTCCAGGAGGTGGTGAAGTTGGTGATCTTAACCCCGCGGTAGTTCTTGGTGACCTCGCGACACCAGACCAGGAGAGACTGGCTGGCGTTGGGCTTCCCCCCCAGAATTGGGCTTGGGACGGGGCTGGGCTGTAGGCAGAAAAGAAGAAGAGGTTTTGAATATAATATTCCATTTTCAATATATGAAAGGCATCGCTGCAACATGCTGATATCCATTTCATAAATCAGGGCTGTTTTTTGGGTCACACAAGGACAATACACATTAATACGGATTGTTAAAAATGAATAATGCACAGTGGAAAGGCACATCATTTCCTGACGCAATCTAATAAACAACATACATGACTTTAAAGTGTTTTTAAACTGGTAGGACATAATACGCTCTTTTTATTTATTTACTTCTCAATAAAATGTTTTACTTAGAAACCTCCACCCATCCAATTAGCTTGCTATCCTGACATACAATGAGTCGCCACATGCACGCATGCGCATACACACACACCATAATGAAGGGTCATGCACAAAGCAGTGTATGACCGTGGATAATGTAAACATCTTATTAATTAGCTTCGCCTTTGAAGTCTTATCTGGGTCGAAAGCTTTCGCCATTAGGAGCCTTTCCTCTCCCAGACTCCAAATCCCACAAATCCTTGGTGGCGTGGAGACACTGGTCTTCCTCAAACGTCCAGCAGAACCAATGCTATTCCGATTATTCGGCTGGCTATTCACTAATCTGGTTATGGAGCGACAGATATGGGCTAATTCTCTCAGATCGTTTTGGAAAGAAATGGCAAAACTGTCATTGAGATTTGATTAAATTCATTATAGGCCAGTGATCAAAAAGACTAGGAAATGTGTTCAAATATTACTATTATAGGCAAGACAATGACATTACCATATGACAGTTTTCCTTAATTGCATGACACAGTGTGTTTAAGCAGGGCGTCCAAGTTTCATCACGCTTTCTTTGACTTTTAAAGGCTTTAATGTCAATACAGAAAATAAGTTGCAATTTTAAATACTACTGAAAATGTTGGACAATATACTTGACAATATAATTTTGTTAAATTGCATTTAAGACACACTTTGCTTTACTGAACCATATTATAGACTTTTTAAGGACTTTCTGTTTAGTTAACATGACTGAACACACTACCAGACTCGAGACATTAGGAACTGCAGTTAATCTACTCTGTTTCAATTGTGTACTTTCTTGTACAATATAGGCTTAGATGACAACAGCAAAATGCAAATTTCATTATGATGCTGTTCTTACAGCCAGGTGATGTTTAATCTCAAAGCACAAGATGGTTACAGAAGTCAAGACCTTTACTTAACCTTTAGTTGTGAAAAGTGAATGAAGAGATGTTGGTTTTACACAACCTGATATTTACCACCATAACGGGTTAACCCGGTTGTGTAGACACACAGTGAAGGCCTGGAGAAAACACAGCTCACTACAATGTGACTGCCTGAGTCTCAGCCCTGTAACAAGGCTTGTGGTGGCCGACCAACCCCCTCTGTTGGTGGCTTTCTGCTACTGCTAGAACAGGAGAGCAACATTATTATATCAAGGGATGGTGTCTTTAAGCCTTTTGCAGAACCCATGACAACTTGCAAAGGGTAACTCAGAGGAAAAGAAGAAGAAAAAAGGAGGCTTTGTCTTATTTGGAAATTATAAAAATGATGAATAAGATTGGCTTGATGACATCGCTCCAAAGAGAGATGTGCTTAAGCTTAACGCTGAGACGTGTGTAGAACCCCACTACAACTTCATTTTAATATTGTCTGAGCCCAAACTCCACCAATTTTGTTTGGTTTTAAACCTGTGGCAAGATTAAGCATGCCACCCTTTAGACATGCAATTATCCTGATCCTGATTTTATCCAGATTTTAAGATGCTAAAAACAATTGGTTTGTAATGTCAACAGGCAAGAATAAAAGAACAGTACTAAAACAGTAATAGTGAGTAAGCTGTAGTCTATAAGCACTCTTATATCGTCGTAGTTTAACCTGTGACCACAAGCCTGGAGTCTGCTGAGATGCCATAAGGGCCAAATCAGAGAGAGAGACTGGAGGCCATCTCTAATAGCAACTCCTAACCTTTGTACCTGTGTGTGTGTGTGTGTGTGTGTGTGTGTGTGTGTGTGTGTGTGTGTGTGTGTGTGTGTGTATCTGTATCTGTATGTATGTATGTGTGTGTGAGTCATACAGGCCCCTACGGCAGTCTCAGTACAGGGAGACGGTAGCAGGAGCCTGAAGGGCGGACACTTGACATTTCCGGCTCATCTTTAAAAGTGGGCCTTAACCTTTCCCCACAGCTTCCCCAGACACGTTTTAGGCGGCCTCGACAATGCCTGCGTGCCACTCAAACAAACAAGAAAAAGATAAAAAGTCAGAAAGTCATTACCGATAACACGGTCGCATTTACTGTATGTGGATAGGGAGAGGATTGTTTTTTTACCTCAAATAATTTTGTCCTTAACATAAATATATCACTGACTAATCTAACGTAATTTGGGTATTGAGACCAAGAGACCTTAAAAGAAAAGATATACATTTCTCTACATTTTCCGTACATGAGTACATACTCTGCTTGGCCAACTGAACTAAACTTGTTCCTTCAGTTGTCCTGTGTGTGTAGAATTTCAGAGTGGAGTAGTCTTCCTCCAGGCCTTCTCTTTCTGCTTTTTCAAGTGACGGTTGAAAGTAACCGTCTAATTTGAGCGCTCTAATTACCTGGGATTAGAGACCAGGTGCTATTAAAGCAATTAGACACACAGCACACTCCACTGCCGAAGACCCTGCACCCTAGCCGGCGGAAAACACACAAAACACACACACACGGATGACATAGCCAGTGGGATACACAGACTTTAAGGCTCACTCTCTCTCATACACACTCGCCCGCCTATCGCCACACAGGTGTCTTAGCCAACAGAAAACAAACACACACACAAATTAACATGCACCATTATTTGCACTTTAGAAAGTTTTTTTTTTTTAATTCACACACTGCTAACTTCAAATAATTACATATTGAAGTGAAGTTGAGGATAGCGTGTTATTCACTCAACTTTGGGTGCTTTAAAAATGTAGCCGATGTGCATTTAAAAATGATTCTTTTCTTCCTTCCTGACAAACCAGTTTTTTTTTTAGAAGCGACAGGAGCACATGACAGTGACACCACGTTCATCACTACCCCAACTGATGTAATTTTCTCAATCAGCGGCTGTTCCATTACACTCTTTCCAGACAAAGGTTTACAAATGCATCTAGGCACTCAAGCGTTCATATCCCTCAAATATTGAACAAATACCATATCTTTTACAAGAAACTGGCTGCATTTCCTTAAGACACAAACATGGGAGGAGTGAAATTTTCATGAGGAACAGAAATGCACCCTGACTTATCAAACAGTTTGCTGTCTTGCCTAAAGGAAGGTGTGCACATGTATGTATTGTGCATGTGTGTGTGTGTTTGTCTTTTATCTGTCTGTGTGAATGTCACTGGATGTGTGTGTGCAACACTGACACAGCCGTGCAGCTAGCTCAGCTCGAGGGTAGGATTATCAGAGAGCATTGCCTCGGCCCACAAACATTCCATATTAAAAAATGAAAAGGCAACCTTCATTACTATCAGTGGCACATAACCTCCCCTCTTCCTCCTCCTCTGCTACTATTATATACAGCCCTAACAGCCTGGGCGAAAAATACAAGCCACTGACAAGAGATTCCATTATTCCTGATGCCTCAGTGTCAACAACATACATCCGACAGGGCAAAGAAAAAATGGAAGAAGGGAAAAGGATGTGAGAGAGAAAGAAGGGGGGTTAAGCTCACTACAATGCCTGCATGACAAGATAGGAGGAAACCTGGGAATGGAAGCATACAGGTTCCTGTTGGTCCTGGTGTCAGGAGAGTTTTTGGTGTCAGCAATGCGATTTTGGGAGAGTGGGATGTAATTTGAGATCTGGAATCATGGGTAAAGCGAATGAACCATGATATGGAAAATTTGAAAAATGATCGATCTTGGGTCTTGTGAAAAAGAACCATTCATTAACGAAATTAGAAATTCTTGCCCTTGGATCCGGACAATATGCCAATATCTACTGTACTGTATTAGGGTAGGAGTAATTTAAAATACCTTTTAGAGCAACTCAACAGCGACTAACTGTGAGTGCCTCTTCACCAAATATATACATGCCGATGAATGGGTAGGGAACATAGTTTAAGTTTAAAACACTCGCAGCATATGTGGATTACAATACGAACAATATACTTAACATATTTATACAGAAATTATAATAATTTTTACCCCAAAGTTAATAAAAAAACTATATTATATTGATAATATATTGATATATTATTGATTTATTGATATATATCAATTCTTTTTCACTGTTTTTTAGTCAGCAACTAAACAATACTCTTGAGTTAGAAAGACGCTTTAGCAGTGTGGATAGAGCAAACTTTCAGTCTACTTCTAGGTCAACCTGTTGGCCAAAATGAAGATGGCCACATGTAAACAGTCACATAGCATTATATACAATCAAATCACTAAAAAGTATGGAGGCCATTAAAACTGGCATTTCAGGGTCATAAAAAAAGATACAAGTGAAACGCTTTATAAGTTGGAAGCTTTGTCTTTCCCTCTGGGGCAATACGCTTCAATGGAAACTTAACTGGCCTCAACCCAATGACATAAACCCACGACTCTGGAGAGAAAAGAGCTTCCGTGTCTCTCAAATCTCACTTCCATGGCTTCAAAGCAGTGTCAGAAAGTGTCAGATTTGAGGAGGTGTTGAATCTCATACTCTTTAAAACTTGTAATCCGCTCAAGGAGCCAACGGCAAGAAGCCTTATACACACAAACACACATCGCAAAGCACACATAAACACACAGACATACTTGAAATGACAACAGGGTCTACAGTAGAAAGGCACACACACTGTATATAAATACACACACATTCTAATGTACTCGCAAACTGAATTGAAAGATTACAGTACAAAAACTAAGAGACATTCACAGTTTAGAAAAGGTAGGCAAACACACAGTACACTCAGCTCTTATCCAATATGTACACACACCTTTGAAAAACATTAATACCTGTTCACATTTAAGAGGATAAAGGTTAGTGCACTTAAGTGGCCTGTCCATTCTGCAACTGGAAGCTCTCATCTGATTGGCTGGGCTCCAACTTCCAACACGCTCAATTACTTAATTGCACCTTCAATCAAAACAAGCAATTTGTTTAATCTGGGCTTTCTACGTGCGACGTCGTCACATTAGAAAAAGACAGAGCCAAAAGAAAAATTATCACCTTGCGTCATATTACCCATGAAATTGTGCTTCGGATTTCAAACGTTGCCTGCATGAGAGCAGAAGGGAGGGAGCAAAGTCCAATCAAAAGTTCAATTATGTAAATGGAGATGTGGAGAAGATGGAACAATAGGGAAAGGGGGGGGGGGGAGGACAAAAGGCAGGAACAGGAGAGGAGAGCGAATGTAGCGTGAAAAATAATACACATTAACATACAAAGGATATATCGCATTACTGTTGTAATCACACCGAGGAGGGGCTCCTTCCAAAGAGAGCCGTGAGAGAAAGTGTGTGTGCACGTATGTGTGACTGTGCATGTAGACACTGTTTAGTTAAGTCAGGCATTATTTTATGTGTGTGAACAGGTGGAGAGAGAATGATAACCCTTTACACCTGAGAGCTCGCAGTTGAATGTTTGACAGACTGAACCTGCTACTTTTGACCAAGGCACTTCGCTGCTATGCCACCTAGCCAGACAATATTGGGACAGTTTGTTCCACAAAATGATTAACAAATCTTTATGCCAAGGCTCTGTGTAATATCACAAAGTGGGAAAATATGCAAATACATTCATCATGATGCGGGGGGTGGTGCTAGTGATTTGCTCAGAACAAGATATGCTTCCCATCTAGCAGTGAACCTGCAGGCCAAGACAGAGGGCCTTTCGGCAGTTGGCTACTGAGATGTAAAATGCAAAAATCAGGAAAAGCAGTTTCCTTTTCCAGGACCATTTTGCTTCCAAGGCATATTCTGCTCCAAAGGCATAACCATGCAATGCAGCAAAAAAGCAGAACAGGAGAGGAAAGGCAAGGCTTTGAAATTGAAATAAAAACCATTCACTGAAAAAAACAAAAACATCATGAAATAACAGTTTGGAGGAGGCGGCAGACAAAGGAGTGGCTGTGCCAGCTTGCAGTGTGCCCACCCGTCCGCTTGCAAGCCTAACGTGTAACACAGGGCCATAATGCGGTGTAAGTGCTGGCTTTAGCTTGTCATGGAAACCACAGTAGCATTACCCACACTCACGCCTCTGCAAATTAGCTTTGGCGGGGGAAAAAAGGCCACACAGGGTTGGTAGGTTTGGGATCGAGTGTCTGTGTGCGCGGAAAAGAGGGTGGGGGTCGAGGGTATGGATGCTAGGATCCGGTTAGGGACATAAAAAGACAACTGATGATCCTGATGGTGAGACCACCACCATCTCTTCCCTCCTATGGGTTACACAGATCCAGCAGAAGAGATTACAAACTCCTTCTGGGTCAATCACTTCTCTTCCTTATCCACAACATGAGGTCTCAACCACCTTTTTCAAAAATTCAATGTCAACCGTTCAGAGTGAGTTCAAAGCCTGTTTTGTCCATTTACCTCTGCTTGTACACTATTTTTTATGGCAACACCATCAGTCAAAGTCTTTGTTGTTGTGGTTGTTGATTGCCAACTTGCATCCAAAACAGTGACTGTCAGGTCAAGTGCTGTGGTGTTGTTATGAGGTCCAATTAATACTTCAGATTTCAAACTTGAATCAGAAAAAGTCTGATTTGACTTGCCTGCAGCATATTTGTCAGTGATTGTGCTAAGAGCTGGACCAATAAATCTGCCAATATAAGCGTTTTGCACACATATCGGTATTGAAGTATACATCAACTGATAAATAACGAGGTTGCAGTACAGATATGCGAAAGTTAAGTTTGAGGGAGTTTAGCAACACTGTCACTAATATACCAGCGAGCACTGACAGAGATTATCAGGTGTTATAAACTTTCAAATATGAATATGCGTCTCGGCCTTAAAAGTCCAGTATCTGTCGGACTATTATTGTGTTTCACGCAGCAGCCACATTACAAATTATATGTAAAGCATGATGCCTTCTATTAACATGTACTGTGCTGGTCATTAGTGGACTGACCGATGTTGGTAACTAGTGAATCATTTGCATACTATCGGCCAAGCAAATGAAATAGAAAAAGAATCCAAAGACAACCCATCTCTTCACTCTTGCTCCACCTCATCATCTTCCTCGGATAAATAAATAAGCTTTGAGAGAAGGATGAGAAGGAGGAAAAGAAAGAGGGGTGGGTCTTATAAATCTATAACGTATTAATCTCCTTTAACTGCCATCTTCAACAAACAAATTAATGGTGCAATGGATTCAGAGATCAGCTGTGCTGATAACGCCGCCATTTATCAATTAATCTAAGCCTGGGCAGGGAAAACTCATTAAGGAGGCACTTTAGGAATTATGTTCCGCAGGTAAAGGTCTGGGGGTCTTGACACAGCAGTTGTGCCCCCCCCTCCCACTACAGACTGCCATTGTCCAGCGCAGCGTGGGTTCCAAAGTGATGAGAGGGGTGATAGCACAGCCAATTAAAATGAACATAATTACAAAGTCACCCCTTTGACTCCTGATCAGAATACACATGCATCAACACACACACGGTTTAAAGACGCTGGTTGGCTCCTATTCATGAATAAAACTGTGGCCCATATATACACACACACACACACACACACACACACACACACACACACACACACACACAGGAGGAGGAAGGGTGTGGTGGAGGAAAATACTACACACAGGAAGAGTCGGAGGAAGTATCGATAAAGAAAGTAAAGAGAAAAAGAGATGAAAAAGAACATGTGAATACCTGTGATGCAGTAGTTTATGGTGTATCACTGATGATTTACAGTTCTAAAATTTAACAAATAAGAGTACCCAGGTGTCAACATACATATCTGTCATCAACATATCTGATGAGTTGAGCATCGTGTCATGCACCAACAAATCCTAATTTGCAAATCATCTAAATCAGTGGTTCCCAACCTGGGGTCCGGGGACCCCTCAGGGGGGCGGCAAAGATCACAGGGGGTGCGCAAGTCTTTATCTGGTTTGAGGTTGAGGTAAAAAAAATATATATATTTGCACACGTTAAACAAATTATGATAATACACTAGAATATATAATGTATACAAAAGTCGGAATAAAAACTATATATTTTTGTTCTCGCTTAAAATTGTAGGCAGGTTACTTAGTAGGCCAAACCTCCGGGACCTCTTAACCTGGGACCCTTGCTGTCATCAGGTCAGCTGCTATCATCTTCGTTTTTCCTGCTGCCACGGCATCACTATTTTATGAATGAAACATGGCGGAGAAACGTAAAAGTGCAGATTACTGCTCTCTATCAAAAAAGAGGGTTACCTCAACTTCGGTTTCGGAGGAGGGGCTCAGCTTTTCTTAGACATAAGTAGGGGGGGCGCCAAGGAAAAAAGGTTGGGAACCACTGATCTAAATAATACTCCATTTCTACACCATTTGCCTCAAGCAATTTTTCTTTTTTAGTATGTAATGTTTAGTATGCTAACATGCTAACGTTAGCTCGCAGGTGGCACGATTTTAAGGTGTTTTGTCATGGAGTTGATGGAGAAATGAAAAACTTTGACCTACTGATGGTGCCAAATGAAAGTAAGGAGATCATCAAAGTCATTAGGATTCATTCTCCTAACGTCTGTCTATCAGTCCCATAGTCATCACAATATTTCACTACGGCTCAGTGTACCAACAAAACCACCAAACAATGGACAGATTCCACCATTCCACTAGCATCACTAAAAATGTAAGCACCAAAAACTACTTTGGGTAAAACCGAGTTATGTGCTTCGTTAGTCCGCGCTTCTGATGTTAAGGTGTGATGTTAGTAGAGCTACAAACTGGGGTCAAAGTGTGCAAACTCGCTGCATGTTCGGATTATGACCAAGACAAGACTGCATGATCAAACCTTGCTGAGCTACAACGAGAATGCTCAGTTAAAAGCTAAGGAAATGATCCCACTCAGTGATCTACGAGTTAAGCACTGAAAATGCCACTTAGTATTTCCTATAGCACATAAGAGCACACACCTGCATACCATACCAATCCAAAAGAGGGGGTGCTGGAGGGCTTTATAAAGAGGCAATTAAAGCCTTATCATTTCTACACTCGCTCTCCTTTCCTCAAACACAGAGTATGCACGCACGCACACACACTAACACACACACACACAATTTGAAAGACAAATCACTCAGACTAATTCATAAGGTACTTCTAAGGTCCTTTTTAAATTACGGAGAACGGTTGGTTTAATTCAATTAAAATGTAGCAGGGCCCACTTAAAGATGACGGGAGTAAGGTATGGCATGACTAAGTGAGAGCTGTATTCAAAAATGTGCGGGGGGTCTTAGTCGGAGGAGTTTTCAAGTGCATGGACTTCTATCTCCTCACCCAAAGCCCCCTTAAACCTCACCCCAAAACCCTGGATCCTTCTGGGTTTAAGCCCACACACACCTGGAGGACTGGGGCAGATTAAGACCAGATTAAGATAAAGTTACCCCTTCTTCGGCCGCTATGTCATTCAAACCCCTGGCCTCTATGGCCACTGGATGGAAGAACACACAAGACAAAAAGGTTTGGTTCATTCACATATACACACACACAGGCACGCACACACAAAGGACTTTCTGGTCATCCTCATAAGCCCTATTAGTCTGCTATAGAGCCTCTCATAGCAGACATCAATCACGGAGGGATTAGTCAATTCCCTCTCTAAATGAGTGGCGAGGGAAACCTCCCTTCAACTCTAAAGCAGGTCTCTCTCTTTCAGAGATTACACAGCGATTTGTTTTCATTTTGTTCCATCTTCATCGTTTTCTGTTTGGCTTGCTTTTCATTTCTCTCTTTCTTGCTCTGCGTCTCCCTCGTTCTCTCCTGCTTGCAGCTTGTGAGGTAATCCTTGGCAGATAAAACTAAGGAGGACTTACCAAAGGCAGATTACAAGCGGCGCTTTGCGGAAGGCCCTTTTACACCAGTCGGCGCGGGTATTGAGAAGAGTGAGCTCTTCGCAGTGTTTAACTTGTGAACTCGACATGCACCCAACAGAGGAAGAGGTGGAAAAATGATAGCCGCATTACAGTAACTGGATCAAAATATATCCCTTACAACACACACACGATTGCACATTAGTACACACAACACAAGTTCCTTCTTTCATTGCAACCATGTATAAAATTGAATTCAGAATAGTCCCTAAATACATATTAACATTAGATTTTTTATTTAGTCTGTTAAAATGATTAAACATATCAATGTCTGTCCTGTGAGGCTTTCCGACCAGAGGGATTTTTGCAGTTCTTAGAACTAAACATTCCTAGAACACTTTTTTCGTTGTGTTCCGACAGGAAAGATTTGGGGATTTTTAAGTTCCTCTGGCCTCAGTAGCAGACTTTTTTTAGCTCCTACTTCAGAGCAGGGTCTTTTCCCTTTTCCCTTTTCCTAGGTGTACTT
This sequence comes from Sander vitreus, assembly GCF_031162955.1. Taxonomy (NCBI): domain Eukaryota; kingdom Metazoa; phylum Chordata; class Actinopteri; order Perciformes; family Percidae; genus Sander; species Sander vitreus. Next base: position 25,458,256 of record NC_135871.1, read on the forward strand.
GATTGGTCCAACTTATAAGTCACGCCCACTGCCAACTCAGAACTTGCAGTTCACTTCTGACAACGTTTTAGGCGAGAAATTAACTGTTTAGATTTCGAATACAGGCAGTCTTGCGAAAATTGATGCCGAATTGACAATTTGCTTCAAAGTTTTCGGAGTTCAGAAGCTCCATGAAGTGAGGCGACAGCCAGCAAGCGCCTGCCCCGGCTTCTAGCTCGTCGCTCGGCCAGTCATGCTCAGACACCTCGCGGTAAGCTGGAGGTCTCTCAGACCGCTCTCGTAAATAAGAGGCTTTTACTTCGCAGTTGACGGTTCGTTTGTTTAAATATCACAAGACATGTCCATCATAAGATTGTCATAACTGTCTTTTCGGAGTTAAACTCCACAAGCGTGTCCGTCAAACTCACACACACACACACACAGGGTCTGTTCCGAGTATAATAAAGCCCCGTCTGTGTTGAGCAAAACATTATGTGAATTACTACGAGAATGGACGTGCATTTAATATAGGAAAAGTGCACAAGTATTAGCATCATTTGTTGTTGTTGTATGTGGCGCTAAGGTCTAGTGACGATGCTATAAAGACCGTTGCCGTGCTTGCGTCACTTCCTTACCCCTCCCTACCAGTCCCTATGGCCACTTGGCCAGTGGGAATGCAAACGGAAAAAAAGATTTTGGGGGAAGAGTAGTTCTTAGAACTGCTTAGAAGTGTACTTTTCCTCTAAAAAGTACAAGTAGTATCTGGTCGGAAAGCACCTATTGTGTATCAAGACATAATTCATGTATTAGTCCTGTGAGGAGATCAGCTCCTCTTTGAGCAACTCCATGTCTTTCAAACAGGCTCCTATGGGGTTTTTTTCTTCCCTGATTCCCAGAGTTAGAGGATTCAAAGATTTAGGTATCATTTTGCCATGTCCAGTTCATATTCACAAAACAGGCACCTAAAACTAACCTTAAGACAACTTGAACCAGAACATTACCTTATCTAAACATCCCCTTAAACTTTTTCAACTTTTGAGAAAGGTTGAGATTGTTCAGTAGTCAGTAATGTCTTATACCTTTCTACCCAACTTGATGACAGCGATGCCCTGCAGCATGAAACGACAACAGGAAGCCCAATGATCGGACCTAAACTGCATGTCAGAAGAAACTGGGTCTCCTCTCTCCCACAAGATCCAATGACAGACCACTCAGATGGCAAAGAGTTGGGGAGGGGTCCACACTGGGAAAAGGAAGACATTGAGAGGTACTGACTTAGCCTTACTCCTCTCAAGGATTATTCTCCTAATATTACACAGCTTATGGAAAGGCCAATGTGGCCAAAGGGAAGCCAATGAGTCTTCAATACCTAGGTTTCAGAAATTGACCTCTATGACCGTTTCCCTGCTAATATTGATTTCAGGTTCTGAAATGTAATAAATACAGCTCTCCTTTGATTATTTACTTTAACCCAACAGTATAGAGTAGCTCTACAAATCACACTAGACATTTCATTTATTTATTTATTTTGGCATTTTTAGGCCTTTATTTGGATAGGACAACTTAGACTTGAAAGGGGAGAGAGAAGGGGAATGACCTGCAGTAAAAGGCCACAGGTTGGAGTTAAACCTGCAGCTGCTGCGTTGAGGAGTAAACCTCTATATATGGGCGCCCGCTCTATCGGATGAGCTAGCCAGGGGCCCTTCATATTTCATTTTAAGTTAACCTAAACTTTGTATCCAGAAAAACTAACCAAAAACTAAAACAATCAAGTCAATTTAGTTAACTGTATTTGATTTATGATAAGGACACCCTTAATACTGACTCTACTATAAATTAGAATTTTATCCTAACATTTACATAATATGAATTAGTTGCCCTAATTGAAAAATATGCATAATGTAGAAATTCATACTCATTCCTCTATAAAACATCATTACAAGCAACAAATACTAATGCTCACATTGGTAAAGGCCATAGTGTCTTAACAAAAGTGCTCGGAAATACAGAAGAATATAGGATTCATACATTCTGCTTTATGCAAGCAAATGAGACATGAAGAGAGCAATGTTGGTGAGATTTTAGAAGTTCTACTCTGGCACAGGACACATTTTCAAATTTCAAATACTGAAACATTCATTATTAAAAGTTACACATAACATGTCATTACGCTGTGAGACTTAATTTCTTTATGTCCTACATCTGAGAGTCTTTGTTAAAAGGTATGTCAAAGTTATCAGAGAAGATAGAATAACTTTGGACTGGATATAATGATAACAAGACGAGAGACCTTGGACCGGGCAAAGAAGATCAGAGGTGACTGTCCTTGTCTCTTGGGCCCCCCACTGTCCTCCAAAAACATCCCTCAGTCATCATGTCAACCTCAGTAACACTTCACTGTGCGGTTGTGGTCCTCTACTGCTGCGAACCCTGGTGAAAGCTAATTAAGAAATATCGCAGCCTTCTGCGAACTCAATTAAATAATGTTAATTTATTCTAATTTCAATTTGGAGGTAGTCTGAACTGAAGGAGTGGCTGTGAAAACAAAGTCTGGGAGAGGAAGGAGAGCTCTGGCCTCTGCCTCCCCCACGGCACAGGAGCTCTCACAACCTGCAAAACTCTATTTAATTTGAACCCTTTGATTAACATAAGTAATCACACAAGCCCTTCAACTGAAGGGGAGAAAGAAAACATACATCTAGTGTTGGTTCACTTTCTCACCTCTGGAAAGAATGAGTGTGTAAAAAGGAAAGGGAAATAGAGGGAAAAGTGGTAAAGTAACAGTGACATCATGTTAAATTATGGTAGTTTTTTACCTAGGTGATATCAACAAAGAGTACAGTAACCTAATAGCCAAAGCAAAGCGTGCCTAATAAAGTCTTGCAAACGCAAAATATATTCAGCTATTTTGTAGTAACCTCTATTTTATGAACAGTTCTGGGATCTACATAATGTCAGACCGACTAAGTGCCAGCAACTCCAAGTTGAAGACGGCTTACTCTTTCTTTGAGTAAATATTAAGATAATGTAGAACTTTTTTGTTCAAACTTTTGCCCTCAAACAAATGTCAGCTTCCAACTTTTCTTTATATGAAAATAAGGCAAATACTTCATGAAGCGGAAACTTGATAAAAATCCAAAGATCAGAGCATCTAAGTGTAGAGCGGTCTGACTATGGAATAGAGATGGAGATGAAAGAAAAAGGAGGAGCAGGGGATCACTGAATTACTAGGAGGGGTGAAATCAGCCCCAGAGAAAAGAGATGGACTGAATCAGACCAGATAGAGCTCACAACCCGCCCAACAGGAACTCCCTCTGTTCATTTACATTAATCCCACAGACGTTTCCATCCTTCCAGCTCCTTTACAGATGCTAAACTTGAACTTGACGCCTTTGAGGATCTACTGTATATCTCCCAGACAGGAGAATGGACAGATACATTGGCATGACAGACATGGAGCATTTAATGAAACACTGAAGTGCAACTTTCACCAACTTGAAGACAGATTTGAGATACTAACAAAAATTACTAAAAGTAACTATATGTATATTATTTAAAGATGACAGAGGCATTTGTGAATGCTCAGTGGTGACAATAGTTAAAGAATCCCGGTTGTGAGTCAAGGTAAAGACCTTCTCTTAACAACAACCACCGGAGAGCGACCCAGAGGAGGCACTTAACCTACCGAGCTGCTAACTGGTCAACTGTGAAATGCTGCAGTTGTACTGGGGGACTTAAGTCCAGTATTTTGAGTGTGTGTATTTATTTATATATAAAGAGTACAGACACTCAGCCTTATTCATTGTCTCCATTTAGGCCAGACACTGCTGTCTAAAACATCAGGAGATACGCTCCCTAGTATTGTCAGATGAAAGCTAACAAGAGGGGAACCAAATAGAAGAAACAGGTACACAAGTGGCAGAGATTGCATTAATTGTATGTGAAGTCTGCTAGGCATCCTGGAGAAGAAAACTAAATGCTTTTGGAACCGCCATAGATGCGGCAGGTTGTACGTCTACATTTGCATCTCTAGACCTTGCATGTTAAATGTAAATTTTCTAATCATTGGTCTCACAAGTCCCCCTGGATTGTCTCAAGATGTAACACCCCAACAACTGGTAATCCACATTTGGATAATACATCCAATAAATGCATTTTAGTTGTTCGGTATTGCCATCTTATTCGGTCCATAAATTTGCTAGTGCTGAACGCTTGTTCCACTGGTAGAAATCAATCTTGTTGGAGCTTAATGTAAATCCAATCCATATGTGTAATACCCATGTATAGAGTAAGTGGGTGCACACCATATGTCCTGTAGATGTCCCGATTTTTCACAGGCTGGCACTGAAGTGGGTGGTTTTAATGCAATGACAAGGAGGATTTAGCATTGAACTTTGTCTTTTAGATGTAGTTCTACATCTAAAAGACAAAGTTCAATGCTAAATCTCCCCGAGTGAATTCATTCATAACAAGGACAAGAGAGTTTAGCTAAGCCAAAATATGACACTATTCATTTTCAGTATATAATAGATAGGTATTTTACTGACTCACATCATAATATATAAACATGATCCATTGTCCCTTTCGTACATCCTTCTTTTCCACTGCTGTACCTTGCTCTTATCTTGAAAGAAAAAAATGCATCTTTCCTGCTTTAGCTTTTTTTCTTTCTATTCCTATCTTTTAAATATCAGCCAGTGATCACAGGAATATTATTCGAGCACTGAGGGTCTGACCCCCACACATTTGAACTGTTTGTTGGGTGTAACTATGGTGATCAGGCAGTTAAAGCTTAGGTTACCTTTGCTCTGAATAAATGTGTAAAATGGGATTCAAGACATGCTAATCTCTTCTTGGTTAGCAATGACAAGATTTCATTTAACAAAACACGTATGAGACATTTCATACCCTTTAGGGCAGGTTGTAAATGTATAACTGAGTATGGCAGCTTTCAATATATTCAATATATTAATTTCTAATCACATTTGGAGATTATACCTAGTTGTCTGCATGTGTGTGTTTATCTTAGTCCTACATACCAATTGCCCACATAAATAGTTGGTAGAAATAAATATAAATGGAGAATACACCACCTTGAAACATCTATTATGAGCGACGTAGAGGTTAGCTGTGTTTTGGGGGGAAGGTTATAACTGCCCCAGTACATACTCACTGAACTGAGCCTTAGGCATGCTAGAAACTATACGAACAGATACATGCATGCATGCATGCAAGCACACATCTATACTCTGCACACGTTCATAGTGTGATGATGTGTTGGTTTCGTCTTGGCCTCTCATAGTGGGAATGTCTCCTCTTAATCCTCTCTGACTTCATACATTCAAAGGTCATCTCAAAGCCTACACATGGCTGAGGCGTGCGTGTGTGTGTGTGTGTGTGTGATAGTGCTTTGTGTGAATAAAAATAGAGAAACATATTCACACTAGCTGTATATGTCAACAAACCCTGTAGGCCTATCCTTGTTTACTGTGAACACCCTATCTCTCCTTCTACTATTCCCTGGCCAGCTTCCTTCTCTTCCCCCCACTGTTCTCCTTTCCTCTACCCTTCACTATCTTCCACCACCTATTCTCCTTCACTGCACCCCCTCCTCTTCAATCCTCACCCACAATTCATTCTTTGCAGCCCACCCTCCCTCCCTCCACCCCGAGCTCTAGAGGCAGGGGCATCTCTTGGCGAAGTGTGGCCCACCACAGGCCACTGGCTTTGGGTAATTAAAGTGGTTTAGGCCCCTTCACCCACGGTCACAGGCAACTGCAGCTGGGTGATAAAGGCACTGTGCCATAATTACATGGACGGCCAGCATCACCGCCCAGCTACACTAAAACAGTCAGCTAGCCAGCTGCATGGGAAGGAGGGACCTGTGTGTGTGTGTGTGTGTGTGTGTGTGTGTTTGTGTGTAAGTAACTGTATAGAGTGTGTTTGCGTGCGTGTGTGTGTGTGTGTGTGTGTGTGTGTGTGTGTGTGTGTATACACACAGGGGGTCAACACCCCCTTGTGATCGCTCTGCTGTAGTTAAGCCTCCTGTGTTTAAGCCCCACATAGGCTCATGAGCCCCTACACACACACTCATTTTTAACCCACACCCGTCCCCACACCCCCAGCCAATCATTCCCCACCAGTGGTCTGACTCCTGCCGTGAGTGTGTGTGACCATCAGCCATTTAATTAGACCCAGCCATGATTTACCTAATTTAAATAAATAAATAAACATACGAAAACACCCCAATAAACAAATACCTATATTCAAATGAGGAGCTGGGGAGTTTCATGAGCATAAAGAATGGGGCAGAAGATGGGATTGTGCAGGCGGAAAAAAAGCCAATGTAAGGACCACTGGATGTGGACACACAAGCGCAAACACCCACACCCACACAGCCACATGCTTCAAAAAGCTCACTTATAATAACACATCTTACAAAGGAGGAGTCTGAATAAAGAACAGTAAGTCAAATTGTCTAGAGCTGTGGAATTCTGTGATTTTAGGGCTCAGTTTACATTAAAAATGTACTGCCTTCGTTACTATCTAAATAAAATTTTACATTTACTGTATTTGGCAAACTTATTAAACTAATTGTGCCCATTAAAAAAAAAAATATGTTAAAAGCATTGAACTCCATTATTCACGCCATTATTCAGTTATCACTGCCAAAAATGACTCCTTTATTTAGGGCTGGGTATCGACCCTGAATACTTTTTTGGTACTGACATGTGTCTATAGCACCGAGTATACTGAAGATAAATCGATGCATGCTCATATGCTTTTTTGATTAGACTTATTTGATTTTTTTTCTGATATAAATCATTTGTGGTTTTGTTGTCACATGCGTCTGTGTACCTGTTGAGGGGATAAATCAAGTTTGTTACATTTAAGTGAAGGCTGTTTACCTTGGGGGAAGAGGAGGCCAGCTCTCTCCCCATCACTGCTGCAACTGGGCTGGGCCCGACTGGCTGGGCTCTCTCCGTGTCTGGGCTAGAGCTGGGTTTGGGAGCTGGCGCACTTGGGCCAAGGCCAGGGCTGGAACTTGGGAGCGGTGGAGCCCTCCTCTTCTGGCCGCTGCCCACATCCAGGGACGGGCTGCCAGCGGAGGGCCGCACAGGGCTTGATGTCCTTGGCTCGTAGAACGGGTTGGTTCTGAGAAAGGAGGGAGAGGTGACAGGCAAGAGCAAGGCAAGATGTCATGTTAGAAAGTGCATGGGTCTAACACAGACTGCAATATTTTTTTTAAATTTAATAGTAAAATGAATATAGTAATGTGCGCAGAGTGTGAAATTATTAAGATTTATAGGACCTTTTGCCTCAAAGACCAACAGTGTTTGTCAACAAGTCACCAAAACTGTCAACATTGCAAGAAATAACAAAAACTGCCATGAGGATTTATATAAAACAAAATGCCATTGCATTTTTGATACAACATATAATTAGGCATGATTTGGCTATGGATATTACAGCAATTTGATTCAGTGGCACTATATATAAAGACTAGAGCACACATGTAAAATTATAGATTCCTATAGCTAGCCATGAATTGTTAGCACTATTTAAACCCATCTTTGGCTGCACATTGTTTAGTTAAAGGAAATTGCTACATGGAAACAAGAGTTTGGTGCAATACAATGAACAACACACACAATTGGTAAGGTAACTGAAGATGCAGGTGCACTGAGGTCAGGTCTGCGTGACCTCATATCCTTACTGCCCAAGGTGGGCTACTGACAGACAGGCAGGAGCACGAAGGCATACACACACATGCAAGCATGCACTGACACACACACACACACACACACACACACACACACACACACACACACACACACATACCAGAGTGTTATCAATATACAGGCATGCTTGTGGCACTGAAAGCAGGGGCAAGTTCTTGAGGCATTCACTCAACATGGGACAAGCAATCCTAAACAAACAAGTGAATTGGACGGAGAGAGTGGGGGTGAGAGCGAGAGTGATAATGAAAAAAGCTGATTGACTAGGTATCTGTCTGAAAGAGAAGGTTAGAGCGACTCAGTGTCTATCTAACTGCAGAGCGATACGAAGAGGGAAAAAAAGAAGGAAGTGAAGAAAAGAAAAGCAGGCAGGCCTATAGAGCGATTTTAACAGACCAGTGCTGGCTAAAAGACATGTGAAAGGGCTCCAGTCAAAACACTGCGTTGCCCTCTTGAACTTTCTATTCAACAGAGAACTGCTTTTGGTGTAAGAGATGGAGCAAAAGAAACATACCAGTCAATAACCTGTCTGTCTTTAGACAGCCAAAAGGACTAAAACATATGGCTATATCTGTGTGACAGCTTCGCTCAACAGCCACAATCTACAAGTTTACATTTACAATTTAGGCACGGCCACTCGTCTACAGAAGTCGTCTGTGTAGTGCTGAGTGTGAGTGCTATAGAGGGATCCACACAGAATGAAAGTTTGTTCAAGTTCTTAGTCACCGATTAAATGGTATCATGAAAACTTGCTGAGGTGGAAACAGATGTCCCCTCTTTGACAGGATGGTTTATTTTACTTATAAAACGAGTCTGCGGTCATTGATTTATTTTTTGGATAGGAGACACATATTGCAGATGAAGTATGCTATCTAATGATGTACTATTCAATGGATTACGTAAAAATGTTCTTGCTTATGAAGTAACTGGTAGTTTGTCACTGGCAGTGTAGATATACTGAAGTGATGTAAAACTGGAAGATGAAGGATGGGGGGGGGAGGCAGGACTCAAGAGGAGAGAGGTGAAATAAAAATGAGCAGAGTCTAAAGCTATGTTTAGATGGAAACGATCTGAAGAGAAAACGCAAAAATGGCGTTGCCTTCTCACATTTTATTCCGCGTTTAGACGAGCGTTTTGGGGGGGGAATCCACATGCATATGGTGACGTAAAAGTGTGTGAAATTCGATGTAGTATGCACACCAGGCGGCTAGGTGGTAGTGTGAAGCAATGCCACACAACACCACCAAGTCCGTGCGCCTGCGTAGAACCTTCCTTCTACTTCTCTCCCTCTCCTCCTCCTCTCTCCCTTCCTCTCCCTAGTAGCGCGAAACCAAAACATGGCGAAGTGAACAACAAAAGCTGACAATTTTGTCTGGACAGACGAGGAGGTGGAGTTATTGCTCCAAACAACCTACAAAGCCACAAAGGCACAACAGGGAGTGGACTGGGAGTCCTGCCAGTCAAAATATATAGACATATAGACATATCCTGTACCTGGAGGGACGTCATAGCCACATGAGAAAGACGCTATCTGTAAATGTCAGATATCATCAAAACTGAGAGCCATCCGGACCAAGTATAGGCAGGCTGTGGATACCCAATGGCGGAGTGTCCATGGGTGAGTAATCTATATTTTGATTTATGTAACGAAATATGGGGTGCCACCGTGAGCAGATCGGAGCAGACTTTTGCGTTTTTACCCTTTAGACGGGAACGCGACGGTGGAGCGTTTTTAAGATTTCCACTCTGGAGGGTGGTTTCACTTTTTTGCGTTTTTAAGCCCCAAAAACGCCGTCGCCATCTAAACGAAAGGCACATCTGATATGTCGCGTTGTCGTGTAAACAGGGCCTAAGAAAGGACGTTTAGGAAGATGGCAAGGAGGTAAAGTATGGGGCTACAAGTTGATAAGGGAGAGAGGAAAGGAGGGATCAACAAAGGAGGGAAAGGAGGGAGACAAGGTTAAAGAATGCAGTGAAACAACAGGGCCCTTGTTCCCGTTGAAAGAGCTGCCTCGTCACTCTGCCCTGAAGGGGGGGGGCGGGAAGTACCCCTTTAAAAGGAGGGGTGTGCAAGACTTGGCCTGCCAACAGCAATCAAGCTGGGCAGGCTGGATCCTTCCAGACTGATTCTACTATGGGCTACTCTGCTGTTATGCTCAACAGTTTAGGAAAGTGGGTTTATCCAAATCCCTCTAGCAAACAATATAACATAGGTTTCACTACTCTGACACACACACAAAAAGCCCTGTATACATAAAGACAGGGGCTTCAGGTCTCCAAATATTGTGCCAATGCAAGTGACAGTGTAACTAATGTGAATCAAAGTGGGAAAATACAACAGGACAAAACATGCAAGGTGTACACTTTTCTTAATGGCACAGTCATCTATCATATTTGCCTTGTCAGGGTTCACATAGTTCACCATTTCCTGTGTCAGCCAATTGAAAATATTAAAAGATGAAGAATTGGGACATAATGAAGACATAAAGTCTTACTCATCAAGCATCTCCTCCTCGTTGTGAGAGATGTCGGCGTATAAGTACTTGCTCATGTCGACAGGCCGTACTCCTTTCCTCTGCCTGGGCTTAGGGGGTTCTGGGTCTGGCTGGAGATCCATGTCCTGGTCGGG